>NC_079312.1:22574320-22816820 GCF_029931775.1 Euleptes europaea
ATAACAAAAACAGCTAGCAGTTACATTTTGTAGGCAAACTCTGCAGGGGTGGACTGAACAGTTCCCTTCCTGGGAAATTTTTCCCAGTGGGCCATTGGCAGCCAGGTGTATTTTACTGGCTTTTTGTTGATTTTGATTGCAGTGATCCCCAACATAGTGCCCACTGGCACCATAGTGCCTACTGATGGGTTTCTCGGTACTCGTTTGCCTGTTTGTTTCCTGGTCCTCCAGGGGCAACAGGTTGGCCGCTGTATAAAACAGGATGCTGGACTGGATGGACCACTGGTCCGATCCAGCAGGGCTCTTCTTAGGAAAGAAAAAGGCTTCAGAGAGGATGGCATGGAGAAGTGGGAGTTTAAATCGCAAGTCAGGGGGCAGTCATGGTAGGTACTGATGCTGGAATGGGGCACTGGGAAGTTGGGGGAAGGAGCAAAATCCCAAGTTGTGTTTTGCGGCTGGTGTGCAGTTCTTAAGCCTCCGTTAATGCTAATTTGGTAATGGTCTTTTTTCTCAGGGAGAACCCCGCCACCGCCAGAAATATCCCATTACGCCTGTGAAATGCACACGACCTCTCTTTGAGTCTGTGTGATTTACTCGTAGCTCCTCTGCAGTCCCCCTGAGTTATTTCTCTGAGAGAGCAAAATGGCTGCGGATGAAGGAGGGGTGTCCAGCCTGCCTCTCCTGGTCCAAGCGGTGCCGGAGAAGGGATTGAAGATGGTTAAGCTGGAACCCACCAGCCCTGAGCCAAGGAAGGGAGCAGAAAACAGCTGTTGTACCGTCCCAACGGACAGTGAAGTGGATTTGGGGAGGAGACCCATATTGGAAGTTATTAAACAGGAACCTCAGAAGCGGCTGCAACAGTGCTGGGAAGCTCAGTTGCAGGAGTTCCTAAAAAGAGTGGAGTCCTCCCAGTTGGAATGGAGAAACCCACAATTGTTGGGGCCCGTGCCCGTCGATCGTACCGCAGCTTTTCCGCCATGCTTCCGAGGGGCAGCTGACCTCAGCCCTGAGGGGTTGGCCCAAGTCCTGCCAGACCTCAGCCGAGAAGCCCGAGAAACCGACACCCAACTGCCAGACGACACCGAGGCAGAAGACAGTGGCGTGAAAGAGGAGGAACCGGATAATGAGTCCGCCATCTTGGACGTTGAACGGCAGGACTTCCGGCGCTTCCGCTACCAGGAAGCTGAAGGGCCTCAGGGGGTTTGTCAGCAGCTGTGGCAGCTTTGCCTTCGGTGGCTGAAGCCGGAACGGCACACCAAGGAGCAGATCCTGGAACTGGTGGTTCTAGAGCAGTTCCTGACCATCCTGCCTCGAGAACTCCAGAAGTGGGTGAGGGAAGGGGGACCACAGACCTGTGCCCACGCCGTGGCTCTGGCACAGGGTTTCCTACAGCGGCAGCAGGAGGAAGTTCAGGTGAGGGAGTTTGGTTATGGTTATTCCAAGGGCTGGCAAGGATATATTTGTTCCTTTTTTGCACGTCTCATGGCTTGAAATTACTCACCACTTGGCAGAACATATCAACGACTTCCATCGGAAAGGATACTGTTTGAGATTACGCTGAAAACCATAGCATACTAGTGTGCCCAGTCAGTGAGGAGTGGTTAAAACGCTTAGGGCTGTTTAGCTTGGAAAGAAGGTGGTTAAGTGGAGACATGGTAGAGGTCTATAAAATTATGCATGGTATGGAGTGGACAGGGAGAAGCTTTTCTCCCTTTCTCATAACACGGGGTCATCTGCTGATGCTGGAGGGTGAGAGATTGATAAAAGGAAGTATTTTTTCACACAATGCATAGTAAAATTGTGGAACTCCTTGCCCCAGGATGTGGTGATGGCTGCCAACTTGGAAGGCTTTAAGAGGGGAGTGGGCATGTTCATGGAGGAGAGGGCTATTCATGGCTACTAGTCAAAATGGACACTAGTCATGATTCTTACCTATTCTCTCCAGGATCAGAGGAGCATGCCTATTATATTAGGTGCTGTGGTACACGGGCAGGATAATGCTGTAGTCGTCTTGCTTGTGGGCTCCCTAGAGGCACCTGGTTGGCCACAGACTGCTGGACTTGATGGGCCTTGGTCTGATCCAGCAGGGCTTTTCTTATTTGGCAATCGGGACAGAATGGTAGAAAATAAAGGGGACCTTAGCACAGTAGCTAAGGCATGGTATCTGTCAGGTGCCTGGCCAGCCATGGAGTACCAGCATACATACAAGCGTGAGGTATGAGTCAGGAAGCTCCCAAATTGAGATCACAGTCCAGCTTTGAATTTGTTGGGCAGCATTAGAGCTTCAACTGGCCCCCACATGCCAACTGTAATATGAGGGCCAGGCCGGCACACTCAAAACAGCCAGCATGGTGTAGTGGTTAAGAGCGGCGGACTCTAATCTGGTGAACCTGGTTTGTTTCCCCACTCCTCCACACGAAGCCTGCTGGGTTCTCTCAGAATGCTCTCAGCCCCATCTACCTTGAAAGGTGCCTGTTGTCAGGAGGGGAAGGGGATGTGATTGTAAGCCGGTTTGAGACTCTTTAAAGGTAGAGAAAAGCAGGGTATAAAAACCAACTCTTCTTCTTCAAGGAAATGCAGCAGGCAGGGGAATATGGAAGCCTGTGGGCTTAAATTCTCCCCATCTAGGATTCAATAAGCAGTCAGGGGCTTAAGCAGCGGGTTAATTTCCCTGCCTGTTTTCTTCCCCATTAACTGTCATCAGCTGACCACAATCTGTGCCTCCTGAAGCATGCTCAGTCTTCATTGGGGTGTTTTGGTGTGGTAGTGTTATTTTAGTAAATTTACACTCTCTTTTTTTTTCTCTTCACACTTACAAGTATGTAGAAACCCCTACATTTCCTCTGGGCGGCCTCATTTTACTGCATCTGTGACTAGTCTCCGCGTTACAATAATGTTGGGCTACTTTACAGGGCTGATGTAAAGATTATGGGGACAATGTAAATAAAAGCATTTTGCAGTCTGTGAACTAGCGTTTGAAGATCTGCAATGCAGTCAGTTTCCAGCCTATTTATTTTTAATCAGGGACTACACACACACACACTTCCTTCAAGGAGCTCAGGGTGGCACACATCATTTTCCTGTCCTCCATTTTGTCCTCACAACAACCCTGTGTGGCTGAGAAATAGTGATTAGCCCAAGGTCACCCAGCAAGCTGCCATGGCAGAGGGGAGATTTGAACCCAGACCCAAGTCTGCCTCCCTAACCACTAGTTTTCCCACATCCATATGTTGTGGGTGTGTAGTGGTTAAGAGCAGTGGATTCTAATCTGGTGAACCGGGTTTGTTTCCCCATTCCTACACATGAAGCCTGCTGAGTGACCTTAGGCCAGTCACCATTCTCTCAGAACTCTCTCAGCCCCACCTACCTCACAAGGTGTCTGTTGTAGGGAGAGGAAGGGAAAGAGATTGTACGCCGGTCTGAGACTCCTTAGAAGGTAGAGAAAGTCAGCATATAAAAACCAACTCTTCTTCTTTTGCTGAATTTCACAACTGGGTTGTTTCCAGGCCCTTCTGGTTTATTATCTAGAATAGGACGAAAGGCCACAGAATCTAGATCTTATCGCTTTTTTCCCCCTCTCCTAGTCCTGTCTGGTGCTCTGAACAGGATCTTTGCTGCTGTTTCAGATACATGGTCCAGAGGCAGAAGATTCCACGTTGGACACCAGGCAGAGACCCCTCTTCAAGGAGCTCAAACAGGAGAGTGACGCCAAGACTCAACACCACAGCGACTGTGATGCCAACTCAATGGGTAAGGACTTCTTGTGCCTCGATTATGGCATGCTCTCGAGTTCCAAGGATAAGCTTTGGCTTCAAGGTCCTTGAAGAGAGCCAGCGTGCCGTAGTGGTTAAGAGCGGTTGTTTCGAGCAGTGAACTCTGATCTGGAGAACAGGGTTTGATTCCCCACTCCTCCACATGAGTGGTGGATGCTGATCTGGTGAACTGGATTTGTTTCCCCACTCTCCTACACATGAAGCCAGCTGGGTGTCCTTGGGCTAGTCACAGCTCTCTTAGAGCTCTCTCGGCCCCACCTACCTCACAGGGTGTCTGTTATCTGTTCCGATTGTAGGAGACGATACGAAGCCCAGAGATCAGAATCAAAACAAAACCGAACATTCGAGGGAAAGGGAACTGCAGTGGAAGCTGGGAGGAAGTAGTCAGCAAGATGTCTCCCCCTGCCCTAATCAGGAAGAGGTCTCTGAGTGCCAGCAGGAAAACTGCCCAGAGAAAGCCAGAGACCAACTCTTTCAGCATGACCTTCAAGCATGTCAAAGAATCCTGCCAGGAGGAAAACAATATATGTGCTCTTTCTGCGGGAAAAGCTTTAACCAGGGATCAACTCTTACTGTGCATGAAAGGACGCACACAGGAGAGAGGCCTTATGAATGTCTGGATTGTGGGAAGCGGTTTAGCCATTGCTCAAACCTTTTTGCTCACAAAACGGTCCACACGGGAGGGAGACCATACAAGTGCTCCGACTGTGGGGACAGTTTTAGGCACTGGTCCCACCTCATTGCTCATAGGAGGATTCACACAGGGGAAAGGCCACACAAGTGCTCGGACTGTGGGAAAAGCTTCAACCAGTGGTCGGCCCTCACTGTACATGAGCGCACCCACACGGGAGAGAGGCCATACACATGCTCCGACTGTGGGAAAAGCTTCAACCAGCGGTCGGCCCTCACTGTACATGAGCGCACCCACACTGGAGAGAGGCCATACACATGCTCGGACTGTGGGAAAAACTTTACCCAGAGGTCGATTCTTATCGCGCACGAGAGAACCCACACAGGAGAAAGGCCGTTTAAATGCTCCAACTGCGGGAAGAGCTTCAAACAGCTCTCGGCTCTCACTGCGCATGCGCGAAGCCACACAGGAGAGAGACCATACGCATGCTTGGACTGTGGGAAGAGCTTTACTCGGAGCTCCCTGCTTATTAAACACAGGAGGACCCATACAGGAGAAAAACCATATGAATGCTTCAACTGTGGGAGACGGTTCAGTCAGCGCTCTCAGCTTGTTAGCCATGAGAAAACCCATGCAGGACAGAAATCCTGTTGAGGCTTGAGCCAGAAGCCAAAATGTAGCATGTAGCTGGAACGGAACCATGAGGAAGAGATGGTCAATTTTCTTGGCAAGTGTGCCACACGATTTCACTATATAGGATAGTACCTCTCTAAGAGAGCCAGTGTGGTGTAGTGGTTAAGAACAGTGGTTTGGAGCGGTGGACTCTAATCTGGAGAACCAGGTTTGATCCCCCACTCCTCATGAGCAGCGGACTCTAATCTGATGAACCGAGTTGGTTTCTCCACTCCTACACACAAAGCCAGATGGGTGACCTTGGGCTACTCTCAGCCCCACCTACATCACAGGGTGTCTGTTGTTGGGAGGGGAAGGGACAGTGATTGTAAGCCAGTTCGATTCTTCCTGAAGTAGTAGAGAAAGTTGGCATATAAAAACCGACTCTTCTTAATGTGCTCCACCCATAGGCTCATGGCATGGTGTGGTTTTCTCTGTGGTCTGCTAAACTACAAAGCAGGAAGTTTCACAGGTCAGGAATGCAGGCTTCACTTGATACCAGAGCTAGGCCCACCTGCTGCTGTCCAAACGTGCCACAATCTACTTCAGCACGAGCTGCTATTAGTTATCTACAGGATCGGTCAGCTACCCCTCCAGAAAGCTGCAGTGAGAGAGCAGTCCTGTTTAAAGATCAACCAATCAGTGAGAAACGAGGAAAACAACCCTGTAAGCCAAACCTGCCTTTCTGAGTACCCTTATTGCATAGAGCGGGAACAAGAGTGGGTAGCAGGAAGGGAGAACAATACCTGCTGCTTACGAAGGGTATACAGAAACAGATGGGCTTTCATTTCAGCTGCCAGCTTCATCAGGATTCTTGCATTCAAGAATTAAACGCTTTTTTGCACTCTTCAAAACTGTTCCTGGTAGTCAGCAGAACACAGTGGGTGAAAGTGAAGTTTCCATGCTTAGTCGTTAACGTCTATTTGCCATAACCAGGCCTATTTCTCAGTCAGTAAGAGTCATCTCAGGCATGAAAGCAGCTGGTTGCTTTGGTGGTCATACCCTGCCACTTATTTTGTGCCCTTTAAAAAACCTCATTTAAATCTTAGCTACGCTCCTGGTGCTTGTGAGGTGTCAACAACCTAGACTGTCTGTGTGGTACGATAAACAGGAGCTTTTGTAGATTTCACATTTCATAAGGTTTTTCTAGCCCTCATGATCACCACAAAAAGATGCTCATTTGAACTCTACTTTACCCAGCCTTCCTCATAGAATCATAGAGTTGGAAGGGACCACCAGGGTCACATATGATGACGACTACGGATTCTCACAACCCCAATGCCACAGGAAAGTCCTCAGGAACACCACCTGTGATATTTGCCAGTAACAATCTTCAGTGATGGCAGTATTCACAAATAGCACAAGTCATAGCAGCCACAAGCAAGGCTCTTTCTGGTAAGCTTCACAAGGTACGAATGCACTACTAGGAACATTCACCATTGTAAGAATTCCAGTTCCCCCTTCTTATACTGTATGTAGAGGCTTGGACCTAGCTGATGGGGGGGGGTGATTGCCAATACTACGCCCCCTCCAAATCGCATACCTCTGATGTAGTGATTAAGAGCAGTGGCTTGGAGTGGTGGACTCTAATCTGGAGAACCAGGTTTGATTCCCCACCCCTACGCATGAGCAGCGGAGACTAATCTGGTGAACTGGATTTGTTTCCCCCCTCCTCCACATGAAGCCAGCTGGGTGACCTTGGGCCAGTCACAACTCTCTTAGAGCTCTCTCAGCCCCACCTACCTCACAGGGTGTCTGTTGTGGGGAGGGGAAGGGAAGGAGATTGTAAGCTGGTTTGAGTCTTCTTTAAGTAGTAGAGAAAGTCGGCATATAAAAACAAACTCTTCTTCGCCCCCCTGCGGTTCCTGAGAGGTTTCTTGTCCCCTAGGAGCAGTATTTCAGGAGGCATTTTAGGTTGCAGCTAGAGGAGAGTGTAAGGGTAGATAGAAGTCCTGACAGCAGAAATTTTCCATGAGATCTACATCATCACCTAGAATGTGAAAGTTATGATCCAAAACACCCCCATTAGTAGAAAACTAACAGCTGTACCACCTCCTTTTTGAACAAGGCACGAAGTGTATCTGATATAAGCCACTTTCCTGAGAGTAAGCCCCACTGGATAAGCCTCCACAGAATTCTAAATAGTCCAGTTTAGGGTCATGCTCTAAATCACAAACTTTCAACAAATTCAATATTTTATTTTCATAACTATAGTTTAAAGGACCCTCTTTTTAAAAAAACAGCCACGTATTCTTGTAATGGTAACAAAAGATCAGAAAGAAAAAAATGAATACATTTTGTTTCATTTTTCATTGCCTCAAAACCACTGAAGATTCATAACGAGGGGAAAAATCATTTTGAAGGGTAGAGAACCTAACCTTACAGCATTCTCTAGTGGCCAAAAAAACCCATAGAAACAGGATTATTAGCCTTAGTACCCCTAGTAGAGCCCTGAGTTAGACACTGAATGGAATTATAGTTCACAGAACAAAAATGATTGGCACCTGAGGCTCTTCGGAGTTTCCAGGTTTTTTTTTAACCTGCCGGGATATGAATAAAAGCAAGATCTGTGCTGGTCAAATACAGGGGAAAACACCACAAATACACATACTTTACAAGTGGATCACTGGAAAAGGCCAGAGGCAAATGGACAGATCGCCTATTCTGATGTTTGTGGGCTGGTCTAGAAAAATGGGTTTAACAAAAAGGAAAAATTGAATATTGGACATTTTACTGGAGAAGTCTCCTACCATTTAACAGTGTAATGAGGTCAATTGCTTGGAAGGGGGAGATCTAGGGAAACAAACTGCTCCTCGCACATTAAAATAATAATAATAAAGACTGCTATTTTTCAGCAAGGGGTTCCAGGGCACCTCAAAGAGCCACAGGACTGAAGAATGTAGAGCCCTATTTGAAGGGAAAATAGGAGATCGGATTCTTCTGGTAGGTCCAAAAAACCAGGCAAATAAGCACGCGGTGCATTAGTTGTGTGCACACACGCTCTCTTTCGGACAGGGACACAAAATATTGCAAGGTTCTCTCCAGAACAGGCTCGCCCACCCTGGCTCCCATTCTTTTCCGGGGGGACAACACACACACACACACACAATCAGGCTATGCAGAAAAGACAGTGGAACCATCACTGCTTCTGCTGAAGAGCCTCCTTCCGCGCTGCATCCTGTAGCAGCTGTGTGTCAACCTCGTCGGCCGGAAGCTGGACATAGCGGACGACGGAGCCACGGATGAAGCAGTTCTTGACAGACAACTGGAGGGGCGGGGGAGAGAGAATTAGAGCCAGGGAGGAAAATGGGGGGGGTTGTGATATAGAAGCGGCTAGATCACACTGCATGAGATGCTAGTGTAAAGTGTATCGCCAGTCTAGTACAGGGGAGTAACGCATCAGACAAGGGTCTGGGAGACCCAGGTTCAAACCCATAGTTACTTAGCCTGTGACATGCACTTTGCACTAGTTCAGAGGCAACCTGATCATTTCTTTCTTGGCATGTTCCAGGGTTCTACCCTGGGCACTGACATCAGAAGCAAAAAAATCACCTTGTTCAGGTGAGAAAATTGCCATGTTACAGATCCTTATAAGAAACACCCAGTTACACTTGATTAGAAATAACCAGATGTAACATACATGCATGTCACAACAATCTGGCACATAGGAAAACACACTGAGAAAGCCACCAATAGACTAAGCTTAAGCAAAGAGTAGCACTTCCGGGAACAGGACAAGGAACAGACCTCAGAACAATGTGGGACCTAAATCATTTCAGGACAACATCAGGGGAAGGCCTCTATGTCCTATTTGTTGGCCCTCCAGGGAAAATGTTTTGCCAGTGTGTGAGACAGGATGCTGGACTAGAGAGCCCACGGGTTTGATCGAGCAAGACTCTTCTTATGCTCTTATTTATGGCCTTAGAAGTTTTAAAGCCTACAAAAGTTATCAGTTTCTATCGATCTTGCCTATACTTTTCAAGCCCCTTTGATGCCCTCTATGACTATGGCAGCAAATGCAGCATAGTGGCTAGAATTCCCAACTCAACGATGAAGCTAACTGGGGGACCCTGGGGCAGTTAGGACATAAACTAGCCTACCTCACAGAATTGCTGTGACGACAAAACGGAGGTGGGGACAACCATGTATCTCCAAGCTCCTAAGAGGACCAGTGGGCTAAAAATGTGATAACTACTCACCATATGAGGATATTTCTCAGGGTCGGTCACACTGATGTCAGTGAGTTTGATGTTCAGATACTGCAAAAGCGAAAAAGGAAAGTTAAGTGACAAAGATTCAACAGGCCTGTTAAACCCAGAGAAAACGGACAGCCACTAGAAACATGTTGGGATTTGAAATATCTGGCCATCTGGGAACAAATTCATCGTCCGGGGGGAAGAAACAGATGTGGCCATTCGTACCTGATCCACAGAATGCAGCGTCCCACATATACTGTGGAAGAGAAGAGGGGGAACAAGTATTAAAATATACCTTTAATTGGGGTGGAAGATCTAGAGCAGGGGTGTCAAACTCATTTGTTACGAGGGCTGGATACAACATAAATGTCACTCGGTCAGGCCAGGCGTACCATAAAATTTAATGCCAGGTACTGGAGATACAAATTTTATAGAAGACACAGGCAAAGCCAATTAATGATATTATTCTTTTACTTAAAATACAAACATGCTTAAAACAATAGGACTCTTACAGTATTTTCTTTTATTTAACAGTCTTTGACAATTGACAACATGGGAGCGGGGGGGGGGGCTGCCTCAGCTAGCTTGCAGGTTGGATAAGAGCTCTCAAAGGGCTGGATCAGGCCCCCTGGGCCTTATGTTTAACACCCCTGATCTAGAGCACTAAAGAGGAGAAGGGTGATAGGAGCCTTGGGGGGGGGGTCTTCAAGCGGAGGGTAGATAGTCTGAAAGTGGTCAGGAACGAGGGCTCCCGTTCTTACGAGGGAAGCACGATCCACGCAGCAAACAGCTCTAAATAAAGACATACCTCAAGTCGTTCTTCAGCTCCACTACCACGTCCTTCCCTACCAGGGACTTGAAGAAAGAGTAGAAAAGCTACGTGGGGGGAAAGAGATAAGACATTTTTAAAAATAGGAAACCAAAACCTACAGTGGGAAGCAGCTGTGTGTAAAACACACCTCACCTCCAACAATGTGCAACCACACATGATCCAAAATTGTGGACAGGAGAACAATATGAGCCTCTTTGCGTCCCCATTGGGGGGAAAATAGGGTTGCCAGGTCCCTCTTCGCCTCTGGCGGGAGGTTTTTGGGACAGAGCCTGAGGAGGGCGGAGTTTGGGGAGGGAAGGTACTTCAATGCCATAGAGTCCAATGGCCAAAGCGGCCATTTTCTCCAGGTGAACTGATTTCTACCGGCTGGAGATCACTTGTAATAGCAGGAGATTGCCAGCTAGTACCTGGAGACTGGCAACTCTAGGGAGAAAGGTGGTGTGTGAGTAAATAACACTCCGGCATCCCAAATTCACACCTATCCCTCCAACACATTATAACATAAGCATTTTATTTCCTTTTTTAACAAGCTGTATCGACTCCAGAACAATAGGTTGCAGACCTGCGCTGTACTGAATGGTAAGAACAAATTGTTGGTAATTTGTTCATACGTCCAGCCCCTCACCTTTGAACACTCCCTGCCCTCCACTTAAACCAGGGGTGGGGAACGTCAGGCCCTGGGGCCGTTTAAGGCCCACAAAGTCATTTGGTCTGGCCCTTTGTGGGTCCTGGCAGATCTCTAGATCAGAAGGATCTCAGACTGGCGATCAGCCCCCTCCCATGGACAGGAATAGCCTCTATTCAAGGCAGATGTGAGTTTGTTTTGCCGAGAAAAGGAACCTTTTTCTCCCCCTTGCGGAAGAGTCGTTAGCTATGGAGCTGCTAGGACCACCCAAGACACTGTGTTAACCCTTTCCCACCAGGGCCATGGAGAAACATTCCCTCTGTACTACAAGAGGGCTGGGGGCGGAAATGGTGACAATGGAGGTGTTAAAAGGGGCAGGGCCAGAATGCGTGCGTGGGTGGGTGGGGGAGTTCTTGGGGGTGGTTTGTCTAATTTTTAAGTTGATCATTTTGCATGGCCCGCAAACGAGGTTATAAATATCCAATAGTCGAAAAGGGCAGGAGTCCAGTAGCACCTTAAAGACTAACCAAAATATTTTCTGGTAGGGTAGGAGCTTTCGTGAGCCACAGCTCACTTCTTCAATCTGAAGAAGTGAGCTGTGGCTCACGAAAGCTCCTACCCTACCAGAAAATATTTTTGTTAGTCTTTAAGGTGCTACTGGACTCTTGCTCTTTTCTACTACTGCAGACAGACTAACACAGCTACCCACTGGGAATTATAAATATCCAAATGGCCCTTGGGGGGGGGAAGTTTCCCCACCCCTGACTTAAACCAAGGCGAATGCTTCCAGCGCACACTTGCAAGGTGTGTAACTGGCTTCCCCATATTGCAGGGACAGCCTCTCAGGCCAGTAAAGTCGAGCCTCCCGTGGCCAAGCCTAAAGACGGACTATTCTGCACACACAAAAAGGAACCCCCCCCCCCCCAACTCCACTCACCCATGCATCTCACTTTAAGGAAAGGGGGGGGGATAAAAATGATTGCGTCACGTAGCAAGGGCTGTGACGTCGTCACTCACCATTGCGGGAGTTGCTACTCGCGGCTGCAAAGAACCCGCGCGGAGGAAACCAAACCCGGCGCTGGAAAGACGTGCCCGGGCTGGACGGACGGCGCACGCGCGTCTGGGGAAAGGAAGGGCGGGGCCGTCCTCGCGCTCGCTCCCCCGTCACGTGAGAGGGGAAACCTCTCTCTCGCGCGCGCGCTCGGAAGCGAACGCGAGCCGCGAGGCGTTCTTAAAGGGGCGGCGGGCTGATTTTTCCCTCGTTGCTGACTTCTTGTTTGAAAGGTGGCGAGCTGGCCCGGTTTGTTTCCCAGATTGTGCGTGGAAGGCTTTGCATTGGCTTTGCATTGGATTTGGGTATTGGCAGTTTCGATCTTACCATTTGCATGATGGTACCTTCAGAATGGGCTGAGAAATGGTATAGTGTAGCCCAATCTCATCCGATATTGGAAGCTAAGCTGGGTTGGTACTTGGAAGAGAAACCTCCGTGGAAGACTCTGCAGAGAAAGGCAATGGCAAACCGCTCTATCAGTGCACATTTCCCCCCATCCGAATTCTCAGAACTCTACACTTATTTTTGAGTTTTAAGAATTTTTGAGTTTTAAGAATTTTTGAGTTTTAAGAATTTGGACGGGGGGAAGTGCTCATCCAGAGAGCAGCAAATCCAAGGCAAAACCTCCCCGTGCATCAATGGCTTCCGAGGGGCCGAACCCGCTGCTGTTCAAGACCTTCTCAGCTGTGCGCATCAGGAGAGGGAAATGGAACCTCCATGTGCAGGAGCAGCATGCTTCGGAATGGGTGGTTGGGAATCTTCCTGGAAGGATCTGTTTGTGCTTTGTTGGAAACAGACAGCTGTGCGCATCACGAGAGGGAAATGGAACCTCCATGCGCAGGAGCAGCCTGCTTCGGAACCGGTGGTTGGGAATCTTCCTAGAAGGATCTGTTTGTGCTTTGTTGGAAACAGACAGCTGTGCGCATCACGAGAGGGAAATGGAACCTCCATGCGCAGGAGCAGCATGCTTCGGAATCGGTGGTTGGGACTCTTCCTAGAAGGATCTGTTTGTGCTTTGTTGGAAACAGACAGCTGTGCGCATCACGAGAGGGAAATGGAACCTCCATGTGCAGGAGCAGCATGCTTCGGAATCGGTGGTTGGGAATCTTCCTGGAAGGATCTGTTTGTGCTTTGTTGGAAACAGAATGAGCCCAATTATGGATGTATATGAGGATGGCCAAATTAATGGAATTCCTACATGGAAAGGATATGGAAGAATTTAAAAAAACATGGTCTAAGGCCACCTCATATTGGGATAAATTGGCAAAAATGGACTTTACAGTATTAATTAGCGAGTTATAGAAACTAGTTTTAATAATTTTATATTGATGTGTTAGTAAGTATTATAAATATTGTTTAGACACTTCTTCGGAAGTCGGGTGAAGGGTCACTTTTTAGGTGGGTGGAGGGTGAAGGGGTATCTTTTTGGATTTTATAATTTAGTTATCATGAATGGAATAATTAAAGTATATAGCTACCCTTCTGTATTTTGTATTTTCTTTTTGTATTTTTTAATGTTAATTTCATTGTATTTGATTTGTTTTTGTTTTGTGTTATAAAAATTAATAAAACTTTATATTAAAAAAAAGGAAACAGAATGAGCCCCTGATGAAACGGGATCTTTCCAGCAGAGCAGTACGCACGAGTTTCCTCCCAACCAACAGAAATGCGGCTGCTTGTTGGAACTATTAGATTAGCTGCTGTTTGTTGGAAATTTGGGCATTTTTACCACCAGGTTGCACGAATGGGGAAAGGGGGGAGAGAATATGCAGGGTTTTCCCCTTGGCTGCTATTCATTTATATTTATAATTCTAGCGTTTTCCCCCCACTAAAACTGCACTAGAAAACAAATGGAGGGGTGCTGGCTGACCAGGACAAGATTTCCCGCCCTCCCCTCATAAGCATCCTCTTGGGTCCATTTCCGACATCATGGAGCTAACAGAGCTGGGCTGATTCTATCTCTCCCCCCGCCATCAGTTTCACAGTGAGAGTTTTCTTATGATCCCTGCAGTGAGATAGCCAAATTGGCTTGGTGTGTGTGTTTAAAAATGGCCATGGTTCCGTTAAAATGATAGAATCCCACTGCACAGCTGGCGATGTATTTTAAAAAACAACAGTACAGCCAATTACAAAGCAGCGTTTTCAATGGGAGGGGCTCAGAAGTTCCACATTTTCACTGGGGATGCATAACTGATCAGAAGGTACTCCTGAAATTTCTTCGGGGCAAAAAGCCCCCATGCATAGAATTTTGGGAACTCGGATCAGAAAACTCTGCATCTGCAGAGCGGCAAACTTCCCATGCATAAATGGGCGTAGTGTTGTCTCCCCCACAGCTGTTGACCCTTAGCCAGCCCTTGTTTATCTGGAATGAGGGAAAGGGCTGCTACTAGTGAAATCAAGGTAAGCTCGGGGCACTTCAGATATTGGTTTGGCAACATCCTCTGTAGCAGAAACAACACATCTCATTCTCAATACGGCCCCTTCTGTAGATACTTAAAGATTGGACTCATGGAGATACAAGATCAGTCTTTGTAACAATCTGGGAAAATCTGCAGGTTTGGGGAAAATCTGAAACCTTTAAGAATGGGGGGGCTCAAAAATGATAGAAGTAATACTTATAGCTTTAACAAACACCCTGCATGGTTGTTGCTAGGCAACCTCAACAGTACTGCCAGCCTTCAAGCCTTGGTTTCTGTCAGAAAAGGGCAAGGTGAGGGGGCAGGGCCCTTTCCACAGCTATTTTGGCCTTTGAGGGACAACTCATTGGGGCCAGCATTGGCAGCCATTGGGTGACTTGCTGCTAACTTGCATGACTCATCCAGGTTCAGCTGCTTCCTGTTGTTCAACAGCAGCAACCCCACAATAGGCAGTGTATGTAGTGGTTAGAGCTTCACATTAGGATCTGGAAGACCCTGGTTTGAATTCTCATTCTGCCACACAGGGTTGTTGTGAGGATAAAATGGAGGAGAGGAGAAAGATGGGATCCCTGCCAAGGGCAGACCTGAGATGGCTGCGGTGGGGCTTGCTCTGAGGAGCAGCTTGCGTGTGGCCCTGGCTTTGCCGCATCAACAGTGAGCCTGGAACTCGGGTTCCGGTCCCAACCAGTTAGGCGAGCTGGGCAAAGGTTTGGGCAAAGGCGGTGGAGGCGGCAGGACGATCCATGAAGCTGGCAGCACCTTTGGGAAACGGGAGATGACCGTGGAAGATCAGGGGCCTGGAGACCAAGCCCTATGAGGAAAGGCTGAGGGACTTGGGAACGTTTAGTCTGGAGGAGAGGAGGTTGAGGGGGGGGACATGATTGCTCTCTTGAAGTATTTGAAGGGCTGTCACTTAGAGGAGGGCAGGGAGCTGTTCCTGTAGGCAGCAGAGGATAGGACTCACAATAATGGGTTTAAATTGCAGGCAGAGAGGTACCAGCTGGATATTAGGGGGGGGGGGAATTACAGTAAGAGTTGTTCGGCAGTGGAATCAGCTACCTAGGGAGGTGGTGAGCTCCCCCTTTCTGGCAGTATTTAAGGAGAGGCTGGACAAGCACTTGTCAGGGATGCTGTAGGCGGATCCTGCATTGAGCAGGGGATCGGACTAGATGGCCTGTATGGCCCCTTCCAGCTCTGTGATTCTAAGAGTGCTGTTGCAGGGAGAAAGAGAAAGAACAGCCAGCTAGTCTGAGAAAACATCGCAAAGAGGAAACTGAACGTCACATGCACAAGATCAAGAAGCTGGGAGATGATGATTAAGTGGCTGGGGAGCCCTTGTTGACATGTTGTGCCTCTGGTGGCATCCCTTTGAAAATGGTGACGCCAGCTGACTTTCAAGCATTTGCTATTATCAGTGTGGAAATTGTTAAATAAAATAACTCACTCTAGGACAGTGATGGCGAACCTTTTAGAGACCGAGTGCCCAAACTGCAACCCAAAACCCAAATCGCAAAGTGCCAACATGGCAACTTAACCTGAATACTGAGGTTTCCTCCCAGCTCGGCAAGGGGGAGGGAGTCCAGGGAAGGGGGTGGCTTTGAAGAAGCCCTGCAGGCAGCACGGAGCCCTTCAAATCCCCCGGCAGGGAGTCCAGGGAAGGGGGGGCTTTGAAGGGCTCCACGCTCCCTTCAAAGCCCCCGCGCGTGCCCACAGAGAGGGCTCGGCGTGCCGGACTTGGCACGCGTGCCATAGGTTCGCCAACATTGCTCTAGGACAGGGGTCCTCAAACTTTTTAAACAGGGGGCCAGTCCATTGTCCCTCAAACACTGTTGGGGGCCGGACTATAGTTTAAAAAAAATATGAACAAATTCCCCGCGTGCGCGGGGGGGGGGAGGAGGCGGCGCGAGGGGGCTCTCCTGAAAAGCATCCTCCTCCCGAGCCCGGACCTTCCCCCTTCGCTCTGCAGCTGGGGCTTGGCTTTTCCTCGGCAGACACAGCCTCGCCCCTGCCCCAGCCTCCCTTGCGCTCTCCGCACGCCCGCACGCACAGAGGCGAGTTAATGGGGAATAAAGAGGCTGGAGTCCGCGGCAAGTGCCTGCGCCTTACAAATGTAGTGGTTAAGAGTGGCAGTTTGGAGCGGGGACTCTGATCTAGAGAACCGGGTTTGATTCCCCACTCCTCCACATGAGAAGCGGAGGCTAATCTGGTGAACCTGGTTGGTTTCCCGACCCCTACACACGAAGCCAGCTGGCTGACCTTGGGCTAGTCACAGCTCTGTTAGTTCTCTCTCAGCCCCACCTGCCTCACAGGGCGTCTGTTGTGGGAGGGTATGGGAAGGGGATTGTAAGGCAATTTGAATCTCCCTTTAGTGGTAGAGAAAGCCGGCATGTAAAAACCAAGGCCATTTATGCACGGGAGGTTTTGCCTTGGATTTGCCGCTCTCCAGATGCAAATTTTCCCCATCCGAATTCTCCAAACTCTGGCAGGGGGTGGGGGAGCTTACTTTTGAGTTCTGAGGATTCGGATGGGGAAAATGTGCATCTGGAGAGCGGCAAATCCAAGGCAAAACCTCCTGTGCATAAATGGCCACAAGTCTTTTTCTTGTTCTCCCTGGAGATATGCCCAGCCCCCCCCCCCAAGGGGCCCCTATAAGGATACCCCCGGGAGGAGAGAGAGCCACAAGCCGTGAGAACGCTGCCCAACTGCAGCCAAAACAGGAACGTCAGGGCCACGTTGGGCTGCATCGAGCTCGAGGAGGCCAGGTCCAGCCAGGCCACAAAGCTAGGCAATGGGAGAAGTCTCCCGGTGGGGCATGCTGCGGAAGAGAAGGGGGCGACTGGGCCCAGGAAAGGGGGGTTTGGGCCTGGGAGGGAGAAGGCGAAGGGGGCGACTGGGCGGCGCACGAGGCGGCAAGACGCCTCGTGCACCCAGGAAAGGAGTTTTGGGCTAGGGAGGGTGGGAGGGAGGGAGAGGTCAAAGGGGGCGACTGGGCGGCGCGCAAGGCGGCAAGATGCCTCGTGCACCCAGGAAAGGGGGTTTTGGGCTGGAGAGGGAGCAGGGAAGGGGGCGACTGGGGTGGGAGGAAGGCTTCCGGCTGGGCGCAAGCGGCCAGGAAACCCAGAAAAGCTCTAGGGAGGGGGGCAAGGGGGGACTGGCTTTCTCAGTCCCTGGGCCGGACAAAAGCCCTCTGGGGGCCGGATCCGGCCCGCGGGCCGTAGTTTGAGGACCCCTGCTCTAGGAGAACGATGTAAACGGCTTTGGGTCCCCATTGTAGAGAAAGCTGCAGTATAAATGAAGTTAACGAATATAGTTTAAGATGGGGGCACATAAAATGTCAGTTGATGGTGAGTGGAAAGGAGAGAAGGAAGCAGGGGAGGGGCTGTGGCTCAGTGGTAGAGCATCTGCTTGGCATACAGAAGGCCCCAGGTTCAATCCCCGGCATCTCCAGTTCAAGGGACAAGGCAAGTAGGTGATGTGAAAGCCCTCTGCCTGAGACCCTGGAGAGTCACTGCCAGTCTGAGTAGACAATACTGGCTTCGATAGACCAAGGGTCTGATTCAGTATAAGGCAGATAGATTCATGTGTTCAAAGCTGAGGATATGGAGGATGCAGGGGAAAGTGAGGTTCTCCCTTCAAATCCTTGTGGTTCCCTACCTTGTACCTGGCCCAGTCAGCACCATGCAATTGGGCCTGATCCAGCAGCTGGCACTGCACAACTCTGTGAGAGTTGTCCCGGGGAAAGGCTCCTGGGGGTGGGAAAGGAGAGTGGAAGACAGAGGGCAGGGAAAGGTTAGGTTGGCTTTTGGGTGGAAAGGAGAGAAGGAAGCAGGAAAACGGGAGAGACTACAGTAGTTTTCAGAGAAGGGAAAGATTTCCTCGTGGGGGGAGGGAAAATGAGATGCCCCCCCACTTCCTTGTGAGTTCTCCCCTTGTATCCGCCCTAAACCCAGCCTTGGTTGGGGATTGAGGGTGGGCTAGAAATCAATAAATAAATAAAATTAAAAAATCAGCATAGTTGCATTTCTAGTTTTTCTCATAAATGATTTCTAGAGTTGCCAGCTCTGGGTTGGGAGTACCTGGAGATTCTGGGGGTGAAGCCTGAGGAGGGCGGGGTTTGGGGGAGGGGAGGGACTTTAGTGCCATAGAGTCCAACTGCCAAAGTTGCCATTTTTCTCCAGGTGAACTTATCTCTGTCGGCTGGAGATCAGTTGTAATAGCAGGAGATCTCCAGCTACTATCTGGAGGCTGGTAACCCTACAGGCATGGGTATGGGGGAAATGTCAATTGTAGGCTTACCAGTTGTCTACCTGGACAGGGTGATGTCCGGGGAGGAGCAAGAGCTCAGTGAGGATGTGATGTCATGGAGTCCACCCTCCAAAGCTTCCATTTCCTCCAGGGGAACTGATCTCTACTTTGGAAATCTGTTCTGATTCCTGGAGAACTCCAGGCTCCATCTGGAGCTTGTGGGTGAATGTTGGTGGACAGAGTTTGCCCCTGCGGGAATGGTGGAATTGAATCCCTTGTGCATATCCTTTTCAGTTGTTGCTTTTATGCTTGTAGCTGATCCCAGTTCATTGACCCACTGTTCTTAAACAGGGAATGGCTCTCTGGTGGAATAAGGACATCCTATCTTGTGTGTGTGTGTGTTAAGTGCCATCAAGTCGCTTCCGACTCATGGCGACCCTATGAATGAAAGTCCTCCAAAATGTCCTATCTTTGACAGCCCTGCTCAGATCCTGCAAATTGAAGGCCGTGGCTTCTTTTATTGAGTCCATCCATCTCTTGTTGGGTCTTCCTCTTTTCCTGCTGCCCTCAACTTTTCCTAGCATGACTGTCTTTTCCAGTGACTCTTGTCGTCTCATGACGTGACCAAAATACGATAGCCTCAGTTTAGTCATTTTAGCTTCTAGGGTCAGTTCAGGCTTGATTTGATCTATAACCCATTGATTTGTTTTTTTGGCAGTCCACGGTATCCATAACGCTTTCCTCCAACACCACATTTCAAAGGAATCTATTTTCTTCCTATCAGCTTTCTTCACTGTCCAGCTTTCACACCCATACATAGTAACAGGGAATATGATGTCATGAATTAATCTAGTCTTCGTGGCCAGTGACACATCCTTACACTTCAAAATCTTTTCTAGCTCCTTCGTGGCTGCCCTTCCCAGTCTCAATCTCCTTCTGATTTCTTACGAATTCTTCTGATTTCTCCTATCTTACGACCACACAAAACCCAAAAATAATTGAATCAGTGGCAAGGTTCTTACAGCTAGCAATCAGGTATCGTGAATGGTGTGTAGCTTTCCTTAATGGCTGATTTGGGATGGTTTAATTCAATTTTATTTATTTGTACTCAGTTTTATCCAAATGTATGTTCTTCCTTTTCATATGCCAATAAAGGCTTGTGTTGTGTTGTGTGGGTGAATGTTAGTGAGTGTGAGAAGACAGCTGGAATAAGTCTCCGCTCAACAGATCATCCATGCTGTAGGACAGCTAATGGGAAGAAATCCTGAAGCCAGAAGTCAGGACTTTACTGCTGCTGTTATTGTTAGTGTTGCCAGCTTCTGGTTGGGAAATACCTAGAGATTTTGGGGTGGAGCCTGAGGAGGGTGGGGTTTGGAGAGGGGAGGAACTTCAATGCCATAGAGTCTAATTGCCAAAGCGGCCATTTTCTCCAGGGGAACTGATTCTCTAATAGCTGGAGATCAGTTGTAATAGCAGGAGATCTTCAGTAACCATCTGGAGGTTGGCAACCCTAGTTATTGTCCTGAGATGTAAGTAAGTGGGGAGCAAGGACTGGTGTTATGTTAACCAGATATTTCCATTTCTTCCCTAAGAGGGCAGTAGAGTACAAATCTCTTAGGTTGGCTTCACAGGTACTGGTAAGATAGCCAGAGAAAGTGTAAATAAATAACTTCTGCCGGTTGACTCACTGCTTTATCTCTTCTTTCTAAGATAAACACACACGCCATGCAAATCCTTCATCCCACTCAAAATCCATCCAGCCAAAGGGTGGACTGAGTCAGAGTTTATGTTAGATAATGAAAACATAAAGAGCCCCCACCGGAACAGACCACTCGCCTATACAGCCCTACGTCCTGTTTCCAACATTGGTGGGTCAAATCATGTAAAGAAGCCGACAAGCAGGGTTGCAGACGACAGCCCTCGCCCCTTTGCCTTCTGGCTGCTCCCCAGCATCCGCTGTATTGTGTTTTTGCACCCGGAGGCCCCGATTCAGCTCTCATGGCTAACAGGTTGTCCATCAGTTTCTCCAAACCTTTTAAAAATCCATTGCTACATCCCTTGGCACAAAGTTTCATAGGACAATAGGACTGATAATGCTGTCAACATCATAGGACTGATAATGCTGTCAACATCAACATCAACGGAACGTATACACGTGTTACTGATACAGCTCAGTCACAGAATATAACTTGTGTAACAACATAAAGAAGTTTTGCTCTTCTTTATGTTGTTACACAAGTTATATTCTGTGACTGAGCTATATCAGTAACACATGTATACATTCCGTTGATGTCGACTGAGCATTATCAGTAATGTATGTATATATTCCTTAGATTCCTTGTTGGATACTGCAGGAGTTTCAGCTTTGTCTTGTTAATCCTGTACATATAGCAGACGTTGGCATTTTTTGCATTGTTTTTGAATGTTGGTTTATTAAATGTCAGCTTTATTTTCATTCATTGTATATTCATTGTATCTTGGTCAATTTCATAATAGTGTTTTGTCACACTACATGAATACAGAGCCCAAGTGCTGCTTATTCCCTCAGTCTCTACTATTTACAGCACAGGTCTAATATTTATCTCTAACCTCCAGGTATTAGCAGGAGATCTCCTGCTATTACAACTGATCTCCAGCTCATAGAGATCAGTTCCCCTGGAGAAAATGGCCACTTTGGCAATTGGACTCTATGGCATTGAAGTCCATCCCCTCCACAAACCCCACCCTCCTCAGGCTCCGTCCCAAAAAACTCCCACCAGTGGAGAAGAGGGATCTGGCCACCCTGTTCCCAACCTGGAGCTGGCAAATCCTACCGATGGGGGATGTGAGGTAAGGTTGCCAGATCCAGATTGGGAAACTCCTGGAGTTTTGGGGGGTGGGGCCTGGGGAGGACAGGGACTTCAGTGGGGTGCAATGCCATAGAGTCCACCCTCCAATGCATCCATTTTCTCCAGGGGAACTGATCTCTGTATAGCGTTGCCCGCTCCTAATTGGGAAATACCTGGAGATTTCTGGGGCAGAGCCTGAGGAGGGCGAGGTTTGGAGAGCGGAGGGACTTCAATGCCACAGAATCCAGTTGCCAAAGTGGACATTTTCTCCAGGTAAATTGGTCTCTATCGGCTGGAGATCCGTTGTAACAGCAGGAGATCTCCAGCCACTACCTGGAGGTTGAGCAACCAAAAATGAACACCTCTGCGCTATTCCCATGGGTTAGAAACTTAGCACAGGAAAGACTAAAGATAACATGGCTTAACAGTGAATTATATTGTACATTAATGTGCCAACTTGCGACAGATTGTATCCCTTTAGGGAACTTAACAACACGTTGAAATTGTCTGTGCAACTGTGTATATTGGAAAATTATTATCCTGATTCAGGAATTTATGAAATGGAAATTTTGTATGTGGTTGCTTGTTTCATCCCGACGGGAGAATTGTATCGAGAGCTGTAAAAGCTGTTATTTAAATCAAGTTGGCACATTAACATGGAAATTGAACGGGACTGAGGAAGACTTGAAACGATCGTATCCCTTTCTACTCATTCTTCGTTTGAAGACGTCGACCTTGGATTGAATGTTACTGTATTACTTTTTAACCTTACCTTGTTTACACCTACCTTTAAGATAGTTTGTTACACACCTGGTTGTATACTTTGTGTACAATATACTTCACTGTTAAGCCATGTTATCTTTAGTCTTTCCTGTACTACCTGGAGGTTGGCAACTTTATTTCTGTGGTCTGGAGAGAAGCCGTATTCTGGGGGATCTCCAAGCCCCACCTGGAGGCGGCCATCCCTAAGCAGGGACCTCTGCCCCAAAACTGCCCACGTGCTTCTCCTGCTGCCCACTGACGTGCCTCCCTCCACCTGCTCATTTGTGAGTTCTCGTGCCACGGGGGTTCCTCTCAGATTGTGTGACCCAGCCCCACTGGGGGAAAGACGCGCTGGCAGTGCGTGTGGCTGGGAGCCCAGGCAGTGGGAGGGCGAGCATGGCAAGCAAGTGGGGAAAAGATGCACGGGCGTGTGGTTGGGAAGGGGGAATGAGTGCAGGCATGTGGGGGGTCCGGCACGGGGTGCAGCAGTAGGCATTCGGGAGGGGGACTCTGCCCAGCGGCTCCAAGAGCCTGGAACAGGCCCTGACCTGTTCAGGGAAGGAGAATTTCCTTTGGTCTGCCTTGAATTTACTGCCAGGCACTTTCATAACGAGGGATGCCAACCTCCAGGTGGTTACTCAAAAGGGACACCACTGTGTAAGTACCTCCATAAGAATATAAGAACATAAGAAAGGCCCTGCTGGATCAGACCAAGGCCCATCAAGTCCAGCAGTCTGTTCACACGGTGGCCAACAAGGTGCCTTTAGGAAGCCCACAAACAGGACGACTGCAGCAGCACCATCCTGCCTGTGTTCCACCGCACCCAAAATAATAGGCATGCTCCTCTGATACTAGAGAGAACAGGAATGCAGCATGACCAGCATCCATTCCACTACCTCCAGGTGGTGGCTGGAGGTCTCTCACTATTACAACTGATCTCCCGGCGACAGAAATCATTTATGACCGCTTTGGCAATTAAACTCTATGGCATTAAAGTCCCTCCCCTCCCCAAATCCCGCCCTCCTCAGGCTCTGCTCCAAAAATCTCAAGCTATTTCCCAGCCCAGAGCTGGCAACCCTAGGAATCGCTGAGGGGTATTAGATCCATCCCACAGAGCATTCTGGAAACCAATTGGTTCCATGAGACTCCACGGGCTAGCATAAATCTGTTTCCAGCTCATGCGAGCATTTTGTTTTTGAGGTTGTGGAGGGGGGTAAACTATGATCAGTATATGGAGATGACCAATAATTGAAAATGACTTCCTATGATACCGTGTGGTTTATGTCAAAGTGCTTTGAGCACATTAAATGTGCTCCATTACAAGCTAAGTGTAATTATTTTAATATAAGTAATAGTACAGTGGGTGTTTCATACCACTCATGAAAGTAGCAAATACTGGCCACCCACAGACAAGGTAGGAGTTTTGAGATACTTGGGAGACATCCTCAATTTGCAGGAAATTTTACTTTTTAAATTAATCAAATAAAAAGGGAGGCAGCCCCCAAAACTGTCTTGATGTAGACTCAGTATGCTCCAGGAGCATGGGATGTTGTAGAGTAGGGGAGCCCAACTAGGGATGCCAACCTCCAGGTACTAGCTGGAGATCTTCTGCTATTACAACTGATCTCCAGCCGATAGAGATCAGTTCACCTGGAGAGAATGGCCACTTTGGCAACTGGACTCTATGGCATTGAAGTCTCTCCCCTCCCTAAACCCCGCCCTCCTCAGGCTCCGCCCACAAACCCTCCTGCCAGTGGTGAAGAGGGACCTGGCAACCCAGGTGGACCTGTGACAAAGCAAAAAACTTTTGGGACATGATCTATAATGAAATAAGATTGCTAATACAGAACAATATACCTAAAACACCTGAGATGATGTTACTTAGTATGATACCAGATTTTATTTTGACTCAGAGATCATTCTTAATCTATGCCACCACTGCTGCAAGATTGATTTATGCAGCTAAATGGAAATCGACGGACATTCCATACAAAAAAAGACTGGATACAAAAAATGCTGGAACTGGTGGAAATGGCAAAACTTACGGCATTGATAAATCAACAAGACAATATGCAATTTATGGGAGAATGGGAGGCATGGAGAACTTACTGTGAAAATGAACTTCAAATGGGGGAATTCAAGGGTTACTCATTGATCTAATCCATTTTTTACTAATATTAGGGATGTTTTTATATTAAAATATATAGTTATTATATAAGATTGATTTCAAGACAGATAATAGTTATATATGATCTGGTAACATGAATTTATTTTATTTGATTTGGATATAAAAATGTATCTATATTTATGTGACAATATTAGGATTAGAACCTTACAGAAGAGAGTATACAAATTTATAATGAGGTAGACGGAGATGAAGGGGAAGTCTTTATATTTTATTCAAATATATTTGTATTCTCAACAATAATCCATTGCTTTTTAACTTTTCTGATGATCTTCATTAATTGTTGAACTGTGTGTCTATATATTGTGAAAAACAATAAAAAAATATTGTTTTAAAAAAAGAGGGACCTGGCAACCCTACTCCTCTCTGCTCAGCCAGCCCCGAACTCTCTGACAGAATGCAAGAATTGCATTTAACATCTTCCTTCCGACACACTGTACCAACGTGAGTTGGCAGCTCAGTGTGAAGAATGCAGTAAGCCAGATCTCTCCATACTGAACAGGTTTAGGACCAGTTTCACCATTAGGGATGACTGATCGTGAACTCTCACCCCTTCCGCTCACGCTGTGTTCACCAGTCACAATCAGCAATCAATTTTTCTTTGGGTTGTTCAACCCACTTGTGGCTGTTTGGCAGACTTTCAACATATTCCTTCTTCGCAGTAGAGCAGAGGGCGACGCTCTTATCTGCTCGCATGTCCTCATAAAGCCCGACAGAAGTGCTACTTCCTATCCCGCCTGGCTATACTGCTGTAGGCCAGGGGTCGGCAAACTCATTAGTCAAAAGAGCCAAATATCAACAATACAACGATTGAGATTTCTTTTGAGAGCCAAATTTCTTAAAACTATATAGGTAGGTACACTGTTTATTAACTTAATAAACTTTAATTAAAGTTTTAAGTCTTAATTAAACTATAGGTACACTAAATAAAACTTGATATCATACTTAATAGTGATCTTATTTATTGATAAAAATTAAATTGTAAGTCCCTGCCATTTCCCCCTCCCCGTCCGTAGTCCTCGTCTGGAGGCCTGGTCTATTGCCATAAAAGCCTATTGGTAGACCTGGCTTCCGGCTGAGTCCCATTGGGAGGCCAGGTCTACCCATTGGCTTTCTTGGCAGTAGACCTGGCCTCCGGAGGCCCTTAGAAGCCAATGGGTAGACCTGGCCTCTGAAGGGGGACTTTTCCCCCTCCTCGGAGTCCAGGTCTACTGCCAAGAAAGCCAGTGGGTAGACATGGCCTCCCAATGGGACTCAGCTGGAGGCCAGGTCTACCAAAGGAAGCCCGCCCCGCCCAACAGCTGATAGGCGGGGGGGCAGGAACCTCCGAGCCGCCCGCCCAGCAATCACGCGGCTAGAGGGGAGGGGAGGCTTTAGCCTCCCAACCATTGAGGGCAAGGGAAAGGGGGACCCGGCCATTCTCCACGGCGGGGGGGGCGGGGGAGAGACAGTGCGCCCGCTCGCCCGCTCTCTCTCTCTCTCTCAGGCGCGCCAGGTCCGCAGCCCGGCTGCCGGCACGAGCGGGCGCAAGAGCAGGGGCTCCGAACCAAGTTCGGAGAGCCACACTCAGCGGGCCAAAGAGCCGCATGTGGCTCTGGAGCCGCAGTTTTGAGACCCCTGCTGTAGGCAATTGTTTAGACAGCTAAATCAATCACGGATCACACCCAGCAGTGATAAATAATGCTGCATTAAAAAATATATATTGCGAGGGGTCATGGCTCAGTGGCAGAGTGTCCACTTTGCACATTGAAGGTCCCAGGTTAATTCCCTAGTATTTCCAGTTGAAAGGATCAGACAGTAGGTGATGTGGAATACCATCACTTGAGGCCCTGGAGAGCTGCTGCCACTCTGAGTTAGGGTTGCCAGCTCCAGGTTGGGAAACATCTGGAGATTTAGGGGGGGTGGAGCCTGAGGAAGGTGGGGTTTGGAGAGGAGAGGGACTTCAATGCCATAGAGTCCAATTGCCAAAGCGGCCATTTTCTCCAGGGGAACTGATCTCTTTCGGCTGGAGATCAGTTGTGATAGTGGGAGATCTTTAGCCACCACCTGAAGGTTGGCAAACCTATTCCACTCTGAGTTAGGGTTTCCTGCTCCAGGTTTGGAAATACCTGGAGATTTTTGAGGTGGAGCCTGAAGAGGGTGGGGTTTGAGGAGGGGAGGGACTTCAATGCCATAGAGTCCAATTGCCAAAGCGGCCATTTTCTCCAGGGGAACTGATCCCTGATGCCTGAAGATCAGTTGTAATAGCGAGGGATCTCCAGCCAAAACCTGGAGGTTGGCAACCCTACTCTGAGTAGACACTTGCTGACCATGATGGATCGATGGTCTGATTCAGTATAAGGCAGCTTTGTGTGTATCTCTAAGTCATTCTAAGTGATGTTCATGGCTACCAATCTATTCCAACTGGCAGCATTTCCACACTGCAATCGCCTTCCCTTCCTCTCCCCACCACAAACACCCTGTGAGGCAGGTGGGGCTGAGAGAGCTTTAAGAGAGCCGTGACTAGCCCAAGGTCACCCAGCTGGCTTCATATGTAGGAGTGGGGAAACCAACCTGGTTCTCCAGATTAGAGGACTCTGCTCTTAACCACCACACCACGCTGGCTTTCTAACATTTGGCTTAAAAAGCTGTGCCACAGAGCTGTTTTCTTCCATGTTCGGTTTCCCATGCTCTGCCTCGTACGGCGCCTTTCGCGATGAGCCTAGCGGGGAACACTGAAAGGGGCCACTTCCATTCCAGTGTAATGAAATGTTGATGGGATGTTGATTGGAGCCCAGAGTAGGTGTATGATTGTATGGTTGGCTGGGCATGTGGCTGGATGTGTCATGCGTTTGGTTATTATTGGAGTCCACAGGAATGATTTACATCGCTATCTGGAGCTGTAAACCTGCAAAAAGGAAACTTCAATAGTTGGTGACTCACAGGCAATCAGTGGAAGAATACAGGACAAAAGTAAATGCGTTTGGAAGCACTCTCCCGCCTCGGCAGTCTGCATTTGCCACTGGGCGACGGGTTACTGTCTCCTTCTTGCGTGAGTTAAGGATTACAACAAATGCCATGCGGGCATGGGGAACAAAAATGCACCCATGCAGGTTTCCATGTGGTAGTGACTAAATGGGATTGCCGTGTCTAGGGTTGCCAGGTTCCTCTTCGCTACCGGTGGGAGGTTTTTGGGGCAGAGCCTGAGGAGGGCGGGGTTTGGGGAGGGAAGGGGCTTCAATGCCATAGAGTCCAATTGCTAAAGTGGCCATTTTCGGCAGGCGAGCGGATCTCTCTCAGATGGAGACCAGTTGTAACAGAGGGAGATCTCCAGCTAATGTCTGGAGGTTGGCAACCCTGTCCAGTCACCACCTGGTAATTAAACACAATAGATCACCTGTACTGTACAGTATAGTTAGAAAAAACCAGTACTCAGCTCTATATGCAAAAGTATCAAACAGTGTATTACAAAAATAGTGAAGACAATTGTGGAGTGTAAACGGAAACTTACATACAAAACTAAACACTAATTATATACACATAGGTTACTCTTTCTGTAGAGTCAAAGGAGACTTCTGGACGTTATTAATACATAAAGCTTAAACAATGTCCATTTGGACTAGACTATGTCCTGGTACATATTTTTCACACATAAGGGAGAAAAATCCTGTTTTCCTGGAAGAATTGATGTGGTGGGAATGATGGAAAACGTCTTCCGGAATTTCCAAACGTTTTTCGCAGAGTTATGCTTCTTCAGCCTGGTGGTAAAATATTTATAAGCTTCTATTTGCAATGTCTTATGCAAGTAATAACAAATTCATTAATTGGCAGACATGTAATTGACAAAAAACAATAAAATGTTACCTGTAATGATGAAATTCATTGGCGCCTTATAATAAGCGGCTTCTTTTCTTTCCAAGATTCTCTTAGTAACTGTCCAGCCACCACCTGGTAATTGGCAACTCTAACATTGGAAGTTATGGGGCCTCAGTAGGGTTGCCAGGTCCCTCTTTGTCACCGGCGGGAGGTTTTGGGGGCAGAGCTTGGCGAGGGCGGGGTTTGGGGCGGGTTCACTGGGGATGAGGGTGGGTTATAAATTTGAAAAATAAATAAAAATTACCAGGTCATGGCGGGCAATTGCCCCCTATTAAGGAGGCTGACTGCCACCCCTCAGCTGGCGGGCAAGTGGAAGCAAGCCAGCTGAAGGGGGGGGGGCAATTGTCACTTCTAGGGTAAACCGGACAGGAGATCTCCCGCTATTACAGCTGATCTCCAGCCGATATATATCAGCTCCCCTGGAGAAAATGGCCGCTTTGGCAATTGGACTCTATGGCATTGAAGTCCCCAAAATCTCCAGGTATTCCCCAACCCGGAGCTGGCAACCCTGTCTCCAGGCGATAGAAATCAGTTCCCCTGGAGAAAATGGCCGCTTTGGCAATTAGACTCTATGGCATTGAAGTCCCTCCCCTCTCCAAACCCTGCCCTCCTCAGGCTCCACCCCCAAAATCTCCAGGTATTTCCCAACCTGGAGCTGGCAACCCTAAGATCCTCCCTATATCACCTCTTGTACTGTCTTCACTTCCGTTGCCAGGATTGTCGAGATGCCAAGAGTCACCATGGGCCCCAAACAAAGATTTAGTCTGCCCTCACATATGACCCTGATCCAAACCAAATATCATAACAAATAGGGTCGCCAGGTCGTTCTTTGCCACCAGCGGGAGGTTTTTTGGGCAGGGCCTGAGGAGGGCGGGGTTTGGGGAGGGGAGGAACTTCAGTGCCATAGAGTCCAATGGCCAAAGCGGCCATTTTCTCCCGGTGAACTGATTTCAATCGGATGGAGATCAGTGGTAATAGTGGGAGAAAGACAGGATATGCTATTGCTGTTTATTCATCAAGTATTGCTGCAACTGTTTTGGCAGGAGGAAGAGCTGCTCATTCAGTAGTCAAACTACCGTTAAATCTTGTGGGCACAGCGATCTGGGGCAGGCCTCTCTTATCTATAGAAGCCATCAACATTGCATATACCCTCTATATTTAGTAATTTTATATTTGTACGCACTGTATATGTGTACTAATATAGGATACACTTCTTACATCTTATCAAATGGGCTATATTTCATTAAAAAAAAAAACCAATACATCTTTAGTAAGTAAATCAGTAAGAAACCAATTGTCAGTTTACCCTTGTACCTTTAAGATAAAGGTAAAGGTCCCCTGTGCAAGCACCAGGTCATTCCTGACCCATGGGGTGACGTCACATCCTGACATTTACTAGGCAGACTTTATTTATGGGATGGTTTGCCAGTGCCTTCCCCAGTCATCTTCCCTTTACCCCCAGCAATCTGGGTACTCATTTGACCGACCTCGGAAGGATGGAAGGCTGAGTCAACCTTGAGCCGGCTACCTGAAACCACCTTCCATTGGGATCGCACTCAAGTCGTGAGCAGAGCTTGGGACTGCAGTACTGCAGCTTACCACTCGGCGCCACGGGGCTCTCTTGTACCTACCACAAATGCAAGGGCAAAATGGGTTCTGTAGTGACGCTGCACTCAGTGGTAGAGCATCTGCTTGGCATGCAGAAGGTCCCAGGTTCAATCCCTGGCATCTCCAGTTAAAGGGACTAGGCAAGTAGGTGATGTGAAAGACCTCTGCCTGAGACCCTGGAGAGCCACTGATGGTTTGAGTAGACAATACTGACTTTGATGGGCTAAGGGTCTGATTTAGTTCAGTTCAGTTCTGATTTAGTATAAGGCAGCTTCATGTGTGAAAAACACCGGGATCATAGGGACTGATTCTGCTGACTTTTTTTTTAGAAGAACACGTTATTTGTCATATAAAGTGAAGCTTAAAGCCTTCAGTAGGAAAGTAGCATTTACAAAGAGGTATTAGATGACACAGGGGAGGAAGGCAGCATAGTATATAGCCCGATCTCATCAGATCTCGGAAGCTAAGCAAGGTCAGCCCTGGTTAGCACTTGGAGGGGAACCACCAAGGAACACCAGGGTTGCTCTGCAGAGGAAGGCACTGGCAAACCACCTCTGTTAGTCTCTTGTCTTGAAAACCCCATGAGGGGTCGCCGTAAGTTGACCGTGACTTTGACTGCATTTTACATGCATATTAGATGTCCTGCTGATACAGTAATAATAACCACTACTTGAACAGTATTTAAAATGTAATTAAAGAAGGAAAAGAGAAAGAAGAAGTTCTGAAAAGAGGAGAAAGAAGAAGTCCTTGGGCCGGGAAAAGCAAGATATAAGTCTAAAGAATAAACAAACAAACAAACTGTTTTGGGCCCCAGGAATTTTGTAATCCCCAGTACCCCCTCCTTGAGGACCCTGTCCATTGGCCCCTTTGTATCCCACAAGGTGCCAGAAGTACTAGTTTGTGACAAATTATTGCTATTCACAATCTAGTGGCACATTATTGTCATCATCATCAATTTATAGGGTTGCCAGGTCCCTCTCCACCACTGGCAGGTTTTGGGGGCAGAGCCAGAGGAGGGTTGGGGTTAGGGGAGGGACTTCAATGCCATAGAATCCAATTGCCAAAGCGGTCATTTTCTCCAAGGGGAACTGATCTCTGTTGGCTGGGGATCAGATGTAATAGCAGGAGATCTCCAGCTAGTACCTGGAGGTTAACAAAATTATTAAATTGTGGAACTCCCTGCCCAGGATGTGGTGATGGCTGCCAACTTGGAAGGCTTTAAGAGGGCAGTGGTCACGTTCATGGAGGATAAAGGCTATCCATGGCTATTAGTAAAAATGGATACTCGTCATGTTGCATACCAATTCTCTGGAGGATCAGAGGAGCATGCCTGTTATATTAGGTGCTGTGGTCGAACACAGGCAGGATGGTGCTGCTGCAGTCGTCTTGTTTGGGGGCTCCCTAGAGGCACCTGGTTGGCCACTGTGTGAACAGACTGCTAGACTTGATGGGCCTGGGTCTGATCCAGCAGGGCCTTTCTGATGTTATTATGTTCTTAACCCTTATGCGATCATTCCAATTTTAAGATATTGTTTTGCTTTATGTAGTCTTGAAATCTTACTGATTGGCTTGTTGGAAAAGCTGACATTTTAAAATAAAACAGAATATTAACCATCCAAATCAAGATGATGCAAGCGACAAAGAAACTTCTGTCCCAGATCAAATTGGGCCACCCGTATCAATTAAAATGTGTTCCAATTGTGCCTGAGGCAGCTGATCATGCAAATTGTTCCTTCTGGGCTAACTGAGAGGAGTGCAGGAGCCACTGAAGTACTTGGAATGAGGAACCAGTGTTATCTGGAGCACTCTGAGGCATTTTGCCTGGCCCTAAGAGACCATCCAAGACACACTGGTGTTTAGGGTTGCCAACCTCCAGGTAGTGGCTGGAGATCCGCTGCTATTACAACTGAGCTCCAGCCGATAGAGATCAGTTCCCCTGGAGAAAATGGCCACTTTGGCAATTGGACTCTATGGCGTTGGACTCTAATTGGACTCAAACCTCCACCTGGAGGTTAGCAAACAGAGAAACAGCAACAAACTGCAAACAACAAACAATACTTCTTTATTCTATAAAGCATATAAAGATACCACCTGGAGGTTAGCAACCCTATCAGTTCACCAGCATCTTTATCTGAAAGGCTCAGGCAGCAGGTGATGTGATAGGCTTCGCCCTGAGACCCTGGAGAGTCACCGCCAGTAAGAAAGTAGTTAAGACCCGGCAGACCGGCTGCCAGTCAGAGTAGGCAACGCTGGCCACGCTAGGCCAATGGCCAGACTCAGTATAAAGCAGCTTCATGTGTATCCCATGCCTAGAAACCACTTCAGATGATTTGTCATGAAACAGGGAGGCAGGGGCAGAAATCACCTAAATAAATCTCACTGGCTCAGTTCTTTCCATCACCTCCTTTAAAAGAACAGGAAGACCAATTTCTCTCGAGTTTTCAAAGTCTATTTATTCTGTACATCTCTGTGGCGTTCTGGATCCTTAGAAAACTTTCTACGCAGGCAGCTTTGAACAGTTTATCGCCAATCAGCCACTACTGATGATAGTTCTTGCGCCAAGCCCCTACTCTGTGCATCGCTGGCTCCCTGTTAAAAAAAGAAAAAACACCCCAACCTAACAACGTCTTGGTAACACCCTCATCATTTTATAGACTTTGTTAAATAACATCTAATTCTGATCGCATGTCTCACAATACAATCAACAACATCTCTCAGCTGGAAATGATGAAGCCACTAAACTGACTCACCTCTCAACTATCATATTTTTCTTCTATCATATTTTTTCCTGCCCTTCCTCCAAGGAGCTTAAGGCAGGGATACATAGTTCTCCCTGCTGTCATTTTATCTTCACAGCAACCCTGTGAAGGAGGGGGGGGGAAGGACTGCCTCAACATCACCCAGACATTGGCGGATGAGTGTAGATTTGAATCAAAGTCACACTAATCCAACGTTGTAACCGCTCGCCAGCACGTATTCTCAACTAATCTCATGTATTATTGCACAAGTGCTTTCCAAAGTTCTGGCAGCTGAGGGCTAAGTAAGATATGCAGTAACTCATACAGAGACACAACAGGCAGCCTGCTGAGTGTTTGGGTTCAGAGGAATCTTTATTTAATTAAATCTGCATACAATATAAGAGCTACTGCATTAGGCAGGCATTGTCTGAAAATTGCAAATATGATACCAGGTGGGACACAACAATACCAATACATATATTTAGTGTAGTGAAATTATATCACTGTGCATCAAAAATGTTTTTACAGGGTAAGAAGAACCAGATTCATATATAACTTCTCACTGTTCAATGAAGTCAGTGGGATGTTTTATGTAACGCATTCCTTCACCTATCTCATTTTTATCCTTGAACACATTGAACACATGAAGCTGCCTTCTACTGAATCAGACCACTGGTCCATCAAAGTCAGTATTGTCTTCTCAGACCGGCAGCGACTCTCCAGGGTCTCAGGCAGAGGTCTTTCACATCACCTACTTCCTAGTCCCTTTAACTGGAAATGCCGGGGATTGAACCTGGGACCTTCTGCATACCAAACAGATGCAGCACACCCATTACACCGGAAGTGTCCTTGCGGTTTATTGTCCGGTGTAGTTATTCTAAAATCCGCTTTTACCCACTGGTCTCTTAGAGACAGCGTTCTTCTTAAGCCTACTCTTGGCGGGAGCTTACAGTCTGGGATATCTTCTACCAGATACCAATATTTTCTGATGATTTTAATAATATCATTAGATAGATGTGTATATTGGAAGGCTACATTTATGCCTCCTTGCTGTTTCTTTTTGTGTTTATTCAGGAGTGTTTTTCTTTCAACTCCTTCTGTTCTAACTAGCGCTTGCGTAATGGTGATCATTAGAATAACTACACCGGACAATAAACCGCAAGGACACTTCCAGTGTAATGGGTGTGCTGCCTGCCCCTTATGCCTGGAAGTGAAAGAATTGAGAAAAGCTGGTTCGAACTTTGTATATAAACTTAATAACTTCACAAATTGTAACACTCGCAGAATTGTTTATGCTATTTTATGTTCTTGCAATAAAATTTATATAGGGGCTAGTATACGAGTGGTAAAAAGCAGAATTTTAGAGCATTGCTCTAGGATTAGGGGGAGGGTCTTCGAGGCCCCCCTAGTGGAGCATTTTGTGAACTACAAACATTCGGAGAATGATCTCAGATATTTTGTTGTATGGCATTTAAAAAGTAAAATCTATGATAGAATAGACGTGGAAAGAATTCTTAAACAAAAATAAGCTTATTATATCCACCTGTTTCAAACTATTACCCCTAGGGGTTTGAATATGGAAAACAATCTGTCTTGTTATATAGGAAATGGAATGTGTAGCTTTAAGAAACAGGGAAGGATAGCATCACAACTGTAGGCAATTTAATGTTGAGGGTTAAAAAACAAACAGATAGGATAGCATCTTATCTGATATCCCAAAGAGGAATCTATGGAACCTGAGTAGCCTGAAGGAGCAGAGAATTTGTGAGTAAAATACTAAATAATAATATATACTACCCTAATTATAGTGTAGGTTGTATAATGTAAAAGGATTTATTTTGGTTACAGGTTTTTGAACTACCCATGGGGAGCTTTTGAATAAAGGAAATAACTTATGTAAAAATGAAGGAATATACCAACTGGTAAACTTAAGATAATTTATTTAAACATTTGTAATAATAAAAGAAGAATGCTTTTAATAGTCAGGTGGAAGTAAATGTTATTTATTGGTAAATGGGGTCTGAAGAGGAACTGGCGAAGAAAGAAACGGCCGTCTTCCTCTTCTACCCGGCATCTGAGACAAGAATTCATATATGATTAGTCTTTTATAGACAATATTGTTAACTAGAATAAAAACAAAATATTTATTATACTTATCTGATATAAGAAGGATCTTGTACCTTTTTGATACTTTGTACGTATACACTAGGTGGATTATATAGTTTATATGGGTGTGTTGACAATTTTTGTAACAAAGAATTTGCATCTTTATTAAGTTGTGACCGTGTTTTTTGGGTTGTAACTAACATTTGTACAGCAGTGTCTATTTTTTGCTAATTACCTGGAGGTTGGCAACCCTATAAAGATCAAAAGTGAGGGGGCCTGACACACATATGGACATATGAGTCCTTGGTAAATGGTGGAAACTAGCAAGTATGCAGTCCGCAAACTGAATGGCACGGAGCACGTCTTGTATATCTGATGAAGATTTTGCGAAACAGGACTTTACCGGAATCCTGTCGACTTGAAACTTTTCGTCTGATTTCTCTTCATGTTGATCACTTGGGTGGTCCTTTGCAGCTTGGACAAAAAAGCTTGGACTGTGTGCCAGTCCTTTATGTCATTATGATGGTCAATGTTATTGTTTTGCTTTGCACAATGTATATTGTTATTTCACTGCTTAGCAGATGGTTCTATCATATCATTAACACAGTTTAATATATTGAGTGTGGTCGTTTTGGCTTTGCTGCTGTTAATTTGTTACAGTACCTGGAGGTTGGCAACCCTAGTCCTCATGTGCCTCCTAGAATGCCAGAGATAGCGCATCAGCAGGAATGAACACAGCCCCCCATTATCATAACTATGAAAATGACATCCGTTCTTGCAACACATTACTATTAGATACCATTCAGCTTTGTATCTGTTTTTCCAGACCTGCCCAACGGCCCACACAGTATCCCTACGAGAAATTACATTTGTCAATGGTAGATCAATACTGATAATGATTCTGCTACGTTCATTCACCGCCAAGCGCTAACAGAGCTGGAAAAGCATGACGGGCTTTAGCCCCCAAGGACCCCCACAAGGAATGATCCGGCAAAAGTGTCTGCCAGAAAGGTGGGGGGGAGGAGAACAGCCGAGGGCTTAGTTTTCAGAGATGAAACTTTGAGATAAAGCCATGATGGACAAGCTCCGGTGAACCCTGAGCAGCTGATGTAATTATGCGTCCTGCGCTCTGGAGGAGGAGACACTCTTATCTGTTTCAGCAGAGGCACCTTTTCAATTCCTGCTTTGGCAGAGACACGTGTTTTGGCACACGCGGTAGACAGCCATGGCACCCTGCCAAGAAAGAACTATTGTCAGGTTGCAGCAACTCTGCCAAGATATAAATAGGATAAATGGCATTCCTCAGTTCCTCCTTCTGACAAGAATGATCAACTCTGAATGAAATCTCAGTCATAGGAACAAAGTATTCCCTGCTTGTGTGGAATCTGGGTGGCCACTTGGAGGAAAAAGAGAACGCTAGCCTAGATTGACTTTTTTTTTTAAAGGTCTCTTCTTAGGTTTGTTCAGAGAGGGGCCGTGGCTCACCTGGAGAAAATGGCCACTTTGGCCATTGGACTCTATGGCATTGAAGTCCCTCCCCTCCCCAAACCCCGCCTTCCCCAGGCTTCGCCACAAAAACCTCCTGCCGGTGGCAAAGAGGGACCTGGCAACCTTATCAATCACAAATGTTGGTACCTGCTATGGGGACAGCCAGGGTGTTCACATGGCTTGGAGCATGTGAGGGGTACAGTTGTAACCGCTTTGCTTAAAGTCTGAATGTATCTGTATCTGCCATGTCTATTATCCATCAAGTTTATCAGTGACTGATGGGCCAAGCGATACATTGATGACAGTGTTCCATTGCTTGGCCCTGGGTTCCCAACCTGACCTTCTAGGCAACAGCCATTCTAGCTATCTCTTCCTACACAAGACGTTAAAGTTTGGGCACGCTGTTACACCCCAGATCCCAACCACAGCTTCTCCACTGTTGTAAAAGTGTGACAAGCAGCCCTGTCATAACTTTGCTCATAAGTAACAGTTACCAGAAGGTCCTGTTTATGAGTAACTAACAGGACAGCCCTCAAGCAGAGTTACACCCTTCTAAGCCCATTGGATTCAATTGATAGGGTTGCCATCTTCCAGGTACTAGCTGGAGATCTGCTATTACAATAGATCTCCAGCCGATATAAATCAGTTTACCTGGATAAAATGGCCGCTGTGGCCATTGGACTCTATGGCATTTAAGTCCCTCCCCAAACCCCGCCTTCCCCAGGCTTCGCCACAAAAACCTCCTGCCGGTGGCAAAGAGGGACCTGGCAACCCTATCAATTGACTTAGGATATACCTCTGTTCAGGAATGACAACTGAATCATTTATTTATTTATGTGAAATATGTTTCTACCCACATAGGGTCCCCAAGGCGGTGAACATCCAACCTTTTCAACAATAAAAAAATCATTCAAAATAAAGTACATCGACAGTAATTCAATAAAAACATATAAAACACATACAACACCAAATAAGATTGCTATGATAATTCAATGAAACCGCATAAACACACACAGCACCAAATAAAGTTGACAGCATCCAGATAGGGCCTGGAGTTCTTGAATTACAACTGACCTCTGGGCTATGGAGATCGGTTCCCCTGGAGAAACTGTCCAATTTGGAAGGTGGACTCTATGGCCTTATACATACTGGTCAAGGACCACAATAAATTATTATACTTATACTATGGCCTTATACCTCGGGTTGCCAACCCAGGTTAGGAAATACCTGGAGATTTTGGGGGTGGAGCCTGAGGAGGTCAAGGTTTGGGGAGGGGAGGGACTTAAATGGGGCACGATGCCATAGAGTCCACCATCCAACGTGGTCATTTTCTCCTGGTGAACCGATCTCTGTCGCTTGGAATTCAGTTGTAATAGAGGGAGATCTCCAGCCACCGCCTGGAGGTTGGCAACACCAGTCAACACACTGAGCATTTGCATGTGCAGCGTTACTGTCAGTCCCCACTGGAGAGAAAAGTAGGGAATAAAAATAAACACACACGCCCTTGCAACTAGAAAAAAACAAAAGACTAGGCAAAGCTAAGACGTTTTTCTCTGATGCCCTTGTTTCTTCTCTTCGGGGATTATTTTATATGGAGGAGCATTCAAAAACCATAGGCCCACCTGCAGTCCAACTCAGAAGTGAAATAGTCCTTCTACCTCGTCGTTCTTCTGTATGTATAGGCGCAGTCTTATTTTTCTCTAATCGGCTCCTAAATCTTCTCAGCCTGTTTACCTCTTTGGGAATGAGTCAAATCCACAAAAAATGATGAATTCTGCACAGTGACTCAGCCATCATTTATGGCATTATTGGCCCGCGCAAATTGGTCGGCCGCAGTCACAGGCACTGACATTGCTGAAAGCTACAACCGCACAAGCAAGCGGGTGAAAGCAAAGAGCCATCTTGCTCCGAACTCTGTTAGCTGGAAAGCTCAAAGACCCTGCTAAGCTCAAAGAAAGGATCAGCGAGAAGAGCTAGACACCCTGACTTCCCTTTCCCCAGGGCCGGGTATTTAAACATATATGGCTTCTCTTCATTTGTAATCATTTTAAAGAAAACTGGCTTAGAGTAACTGAAATGCCCTTTGGAGAGGGGGCTTACGTGGCTTTAAATCCCTTCCTTTTGTGGTCTTGAGTCCCTATATTTCGCTTCTCAATCCATGCTGTAGTTACGCTTGGAGAGCGATCACAGTGTAGTGGTTAAGAGCAGTGGTTTGGAGTGGCGGACTCTAATCTGGAGAAACGGGTTTGGTTCCCCACTCCTCCACATGAGCAGCGGACTCTAATCTGGGGAACGGGGTTGGTTTCACAACTCTTACACGTGAAGCCAGCTAGGTGACCTTGGGCTTGTCACAGCTCTCTTACAGCTCTCTCAGCCCCACCGACCTCACAGGGTGTCTGTTGTAGGGAGGGGAAGGGAAGGTGATTGTAAGTCAGTTTGAGTCTCCCTTAAGTGCTGGAGAAAGTCGGCATATAAAAACCAACTCTTCTTCTTCTTCAATTCCCATGAAATCTTTATGATTTGCTGTTGGTGGCTGGAGATCTCCCGCTATTACAACTGCTCTCCAGGCAACAGAGATCAGTTCCCCTGGAGAAAATGACCGCTTTGGCAATTGGACTCTAAGGAGAGCCGACGTGATGTAGTGGTTAAGAGCAATGGTTAAGAGCAATGGGTTGGAGCAATGGAGAACCAGGTTTGATTCCCCACTCCTCCACATGAGTGGTGGAGGCTAATCTGGTGAACGGGGTTGGTTTCCCCACTCCTCCGCAATGAAGCCAGCTGGGTGATCTTGGGCTAGTCACAGCTGTCTTAGAGCTCTCTCAGCCCCACGAGGGTGCCTGTTGTGGGGAGGGGAAGGGAAGGTGATTGTAAGCTGGTTTGAGTCTCCCTCAAGTGGTAGAGAAAGTCAGCATATAAAAACCAACTCTTCTTCTACGACTGCTACTAAGGCATTGCATGAGTTTAGAAGTTTGGCTTAAGGTGGGCTTGGGATGGGTACACTGCAGAATTACACTGTAGTTGGTTGACGATAGCAGGTGAGCGTTCTGCTGCTTTCCCACCAGTTCATGCAAGGTAAGGATGTCTGCAATGAGTAATCAAAAGATTGCCTGTGACAGGGAGCAGAAAATTTTGCTTCGGTACACGAAGAAGTGGGAGGAGTGCGAGAACAATTGAGGTAGAATGCCTCCCAAATTTGGCACTGAGCAAAGAATGAATCGCATAGGTGAATAGTTTTTTTATATATATATATTATATACACACACACACATATACATATACATATACATGGAACATCAACAGTACACTAGTAATATCTAAAGCACCAGATGAATATTTGGCTTCATTACAGTACACACCATATGAAGATCATAGCCATAACTACAACACTTTTCAGATGTTCAGTCTGGGGGTTTCAAACCACTAAAAGTTGCCAACCTCCAGGTACTAGCTGGAGATCTCCTGCTATTACAACTGATCTCCAGCCAATAGAGATCAGTTCCCCTGGAGAAAATGGTCGCTTTGGCAATTGGACTCTATGGCATTGACGTCCCTCCCCTCCTCAAACCCCGCCCTCCTCAGGCTCCACCCTTAAAACCTCCTGCCGGTTGCCAAGAGGGACCTGGCACCTGCCTGCAGACAGTTGCAGGTCACTCTGACCCAATTCCCTTACAGTAGGAAATGTCTGTTGACCAAAGAATCCATGTTACCCATAATGCATCGTGATTTTACAATTGTATATAAGAATATATATGTATGTGTGTGTTATGCTATGTGAATATGTGTGTATATATAAAGAATATATGTTTTCCCCTTAAACTAAATTAATAAGGCACTACATTACCCCTACAAACCACACAAACCAGTTCTGCACGCTACCCATGAACCTCCCAATATGTGTGGTTGCCATTTTGTCTGAAATGGGCATTGCCTAAATAGGGTTGCCAGGTCCCCCTTTGCCACTGATGGGAGGTTTTTGGGGTGGAGCCAGAGGAAGGCAGGGTTTGAGAAGGGGAGGACTTCAATGCCATAGAGTCCAATTGCCAAAGCGACCATTTTCTCTAGGTGAGCTGATCTCTATCGGCTGGAGATCAGTTGTAATAGCAGGAGATCTCCAGCTAGAACCTGGAGGTTGGCAACCCTATGCATAAAACAAAATGGCAGCTACACATATTGAGAGGATCATGGATTGCGTGGACTCCCAGCATGTGCAGTTGGATACCTCCAAGCATACCAACTAAAAAGGCCTGGAGTAAGAGGTTTAGGCCAGTGAGTCAGACATCTTTATAGAGGTCCGCATCATAGTAAGTTCATAAGACGTTAAACCACAGAAATCCATCTTCACCTCAACTATACAAGCAGCAGAATTAAAACCATCAAGATTAAAAACACCAGCATTACGCTTAACTAAAAATCTGAACAAACCAAAGCTTGGATAAACAGCACAGCAGCCTAAATGGCATGACATCCTAGGACAGGAAGAAATTCAGTAGGTGGTGCAGGACCTCAGAAAAGCCCTTATCTCTGGTGGGTATACCTACCCACTTAACCGTATCCAGAGAAGGGCCTTCTCTGAGGACAATCTCCACTGGCAGACAGGTTCATATTGTATAGACCTTGTTCCTGCGTACATAGATATAGATGAAAAAAGACAGATGCTCTGTTCGTTGGTACGTTTCTGATTAATCATCCATGCTGTACATCTTGGCTAACGTGGGCGGATAAAAATACATTAGAGATGTCGGCTGTGTGTAGTGTATTACTAAGACGAAGGTAGTTAGGACGTATCTCACTAGGCACATAGTCCCAGAAAGGAAGCAAAGTTTCCTCAGTCTGAAATGCCGGTTAGGTCGATAAATGTCTTGTTTGTACAGGGTGGGCATTTTTGTTCCTTTTTTGTAATGGGGGGTTGTAATTGAATAACAGTGGTGGGTTTGGGGATCATTCGACTTGATCAGGGTCTGAGTGAAAATGGCAGTTCATTGAGATTTTATTTAAAATTGTTCTGGTGCGTGGTAGCTGTGGCTTCTAACCCCTTGGCACATTATGACACAGCCCGTTTAGTGCTTGCGGCTGCAACCACATCAACCACGTTGTTCGGATCTGAGGGTTTAACCTTCTGGCCTTTTGAGATATCCAACATCATATCACATGGTTAAGCTGTTTGCAAGATGAATCCAAGCCAGTTATGCAAAAGCCTGCGAGATATGAGCTATCAACTTCTCCTAGGACTAACTTTTCAGTTTTGCTCATTTGTTCATAGAATCATAGAGTTGGAAGGGACTACCATGGTCACCTAGTCCAACCCGCTGCACAATGCAGGAAATTCACAACTGCCTTCCCCCTGACACCCCCAGTGACCCCTACTCCATGCCCAGAAGATGGCCAAGATGCCCTCCCTCTCATAAGCTGCCTAAGGACATAGAATCAGCATTGCTGAGAAATGGCCATCTAGCCTCAGCTTAAAAACCTCCAGGGAAGGAGAGCTCACCACCTCCAGAGAAAGCCTGTTCCACTGAAGAACTGCTCTAACTATCAGAAGGTTCTTCCTAATGGCTACATGGAAACTCTTTTGATTTAATTTCTGTTCTGGGGAACAGAAAACAACTCGGCCCCATCCTCCATATGACAGCCCATCAAGTACTTGAAGATGGTTATCATATCCCCTCTCAGTCTTCTCCTCTTCAGGCTAAACATACCCAGCTCCTTCAACCTATAGGACTTGGTCTCCAGACCCCTCACCATCTTTGTTGCCCTCCTCTGGGCATGCTCCAACTTGTTTACATCCTTCTTAAATTGTGGTGCCCAAATTAAATTGTGGTGTTGGTTCACTTCTGAGGAAAAGTAGTTGTGTCAACTGCGCAGTGTGTTCTGGGGGTTCTGTGTTTCCTTGGCTGATGGCTCCATGTAAATTTCCCCAGTGGGGGAAACTGGTTCTCTGGGTCCATTGCAGGTAAAGAATATGGCACTGGGGGTGATGGTGGTAAAGCTTAAATGCATCTGATTGAAAATCCTCATGGGAATTGGCTCTCTGATGCCGGGCCTGACATTTGTTTGCCAGTTTTCCGCCAGAGTCCTCCGTTGTGATTGTGGTTCCTTGATCAGCTGCTTCATTGGTAGAACTGGCCCAAAAAGATCCCAGTGGTTAAAACTAGTATAATGTATTGGTTGATTTACAATATGTATTCCGAACCCTTCTGCCCTCATCAGGGCCACCAAGGTGGCTAACAGATTCTAATCTCAGAAGTTCTCCTCGGTGGTCTAGTCCAAGTATCCCCACACTTTCCATCATCTTTTTATCCAAGGTAGGCAGGCGCCAGAAAAGGTTTTGGAGGACTCTATGGTGCCCAAGGGTGCCCTGTTGGGGACACCTGAAGTAGAGGATGGTAACATATCACCAACACCTATTAAGAAGCTAAATTTGCCATGCAAAGAAGAAGAGTTGGTTTTTATATGCCAGCTTTCTCTACCACTTAAGGAAGAATCAAAGCGGCTTACAACCACCGTCCCCTCCTCACAACAGACACCCTGTGAGGTAGGTGAGGCTGAGAGAGCTCTATGAGAGCCGTGACTAGCCCAAGATCACCCAGCTGGCTTCATGTGTAGGAGAGGGGAAACCAACCCGGTTACCCAGATTAGCGTCCGCCGCTCATGCGGAGGAATGGGAAATCACACCCGGTTCTCCAGATCAGACTCCACCGTTCCAAACCACTGCTCTTAACCACTACACCACGCTGGTGACTCTTCTACAAAGTGGGGCAATTGCTAGCAGAGATTCATTGTGACCTAGATTAGCAAAAAAATTTAAATTTTGAGTTTTGGTTAAGCTATGCTTTCGGTAACGTAAGCTTCAGATAAGCGCTGCTTGGGTAATCAGTAAACTAAATTCGGTGGAGGGCTTAAAAGTTGTTTTTATGTGTGTGCCAGTAAAGTTACAGTGAGGTGTGTTGGCAGTTTGCTTCCTTGGGATATTAGGAATCGGTATAGGGAATCGGTGGCAGTTAAGTGAGGTCCCCAGGCTGATTAAAATGGTTACTGTGCACCAGTTAAATGCATAGTGATAATTAGAAGTTCTCCCATTAAATTAACTGTGGGGAAAGGACTGTGTTTGTTAACTTGGCTAAGACTCATCAGGCTGTTAGCAGTGGTAAATTTAATTGGAGTCCTTGGGTTAGGAGGCGTGTTCAGCTGTGGGTGCGTGCATAATTAGTATCAGCCGAGCAGAAGTAAAGAGGATGTTACTCTGAGCAATTATGAAGCTCCTATGGGATCTCATGGGAGGTTTGATTAGGGGTCCCATGGGGATTGCAGCAGAGTAGGCAATTAGGGATTTGGGGCCTGTTTGCCATAGACAAATACAGTTTGTTATGGCAATGCTACAAAGGACACTAATTATAAATAGGGTTGCCAGCCTCCAAGTGCTAGCTGGAGATCTCCTGCTATTACAGCTGATCTCCAGCCGACAGATCAGTTCCCCTGGAGACAAGGGCCGCTTTGGCGATTGGACTCTATGGCATTGAAGTCCCTCCCGTCCCCAAGCCCCGCCCTCCTCAGGCTCCGCCCCAAAAACTTCCCTCCAGTGGCGAAGAGGGACCTGGCAACTCTAACTAAGAAGGGGTGGAAATTGATTTTTATTAAAGGGTAACTTTTAAAGAAATTAAGATAATGCCATAGCCTTTGGACTCAGCCGTTGGGTCTTCCTCTTGGGTTTTTTTTCATCAAAACAAACCAATGAATATTGATCTCCATCTATAATTGCTACATATAAACAGACATGTGTTTTCTAGTGGCTAGAATATTGGACTAGGACTGGGAGGCCCCAGTTCAAATCCCCTCTAAGCCATAAACCCCACTAGCAGGGGTTGTCATACAGCTGTCTCTCCATGAGAATGTCACAGGCACAAGTGGGTACTTGTGACAGCGTGACATCACTTCTGGGGAAACACGGAAGTGACAGCATGCCTCTCTAGGAAATGTAATGCCCAGATATAAGGGCTGGTTTAGAACACTATGTATTCATACGCACACACATGGAAGCTTTGGGAAGTTGGCATCCGGGAGCCATGAACCAACAACATGCTCTCTGTGCCTGGTACGGCCTCTCACCAGTAGAGAGCTCTGAATTACGTTCATCTTCAGGAATGTGGTTTCTGGTTACCGAGCTCACAAGATCAGGCACTCACTAAGTGACGCCTTCGGCCAATATCTATGGCTATGCTGATTAGAGTGAAGTAGATGCTTAATGTGCATTGGTGATTTTGTGTATCAATCTGCTTGTCAGCAGCCATGGGCCTGCCCCATGCGAATGCATGAATGTTACTGACTTTCCTTTGTTTCTCGGGTGAGTAACTCTGCATCTTATTTGTGGGTTATTTCACCCCCAGGTCTGTGTTTAGCTAAATAAAGAACTGTTGCTCTTTTTAACCTCCTCCTAGTTTTCTTCATTGGACTCTATGGGCGAAAACTCACGGTCGCTTTATCCTCCTTTAATCCCTGTTTCAGCCAGGATTCATCCAGGATCGAACCCATGCGTTTCGCCTAATGTGCATTCGATCCTGGCTAAAACAGGGATTAAAGGAGGATAAAGCGACCGTGCGTTTTCGCCCTATAAGACAACCAGGGCACTTCAGAATCAATGGAAACACTATGGTAAAACCATTGATTCCTAGAGACATGGGATGTCCCTTCTGGCTTTTCCTAAAAGTGACGTCATGCCATCAGCCTGAGGGACTTTTTGTTTTGTTTTTTAAAAATTATCCCACTGCCACACAGAACTGGCAACCCTAGCAACTGTACCCCACATAAATAAGAAAAACAGATAAAAATGCAATAGATAGTAGATATCCATATTGTTCATACCATGATAAGAACATAAGAAAAGCCCTGCTGGTAATATTGCCAACAGGCCTGGAGAAAAATTTCCTGTTCTTTTAATATAAACTTAATGGGATTTTATTTGCCAGGTGATGTTATTTATCTTTTCCACACATTAAACCTCTAGTAAAGGGAGATGACATTTATCTCCAGGCGTATTGACAATCCATCTTGGGTATAACTTTGGTCAGCCCGATGCTTCTGGGAAGCACACGAGCAGGGTGTGGAAGGCGACTGGGCTCCCCAGTTACTCTTTCCCTAGAGCAGTGGTTCCCATCCTTTTTTTGACCAGGGACCACTAGGACTTTTTTGTTCGGTGCAGGGACCCCAAGGTTCAAAATAAAAATTCCGAGAATTTGAAAATAAACTTTAATCATAAGTGTTAGTTAAACATTAAACTTAGAATAATATTTGAATATATATATTTTTATAATAGAGAACTTTTAATTGAAAATATTAATTTATTATGGGTTTATAAGTTTGTTTCGCGGACCTTAATTTAGTTCTTGCGGACCCCTGGGGGTCCACGGACCCCCAGTTGGGAACCAGTGCCCTAGAGCATCTGGGTATTTGTGGCTTTCTTCCTCTGAGCACAGAGGTTTTGTAAGCTACGATGGATATTGTCCCATTACATCTGCCCTCCATGGTTTTGCCAGCGTGGTATAGGGATTAAGAGTGGCTTGATTCCACACGCTTCCACAGGAGCGGCAGACTCTAATCCAGGGAACTGGGTTCGATTCCCCGCTCCTCCACAGGAAGCCTGCCGGGTGACCTTGGGCTAGTCACTGTTCTCTCCGAACTCTCTCAGCCTCACCTACCTCATGAGGTGTGGGGAGAGGAAGGGGAGGAGATTGTAAGCTGGTTTTGAAGGGCCTGTGTTATAATATTAATTCCGAATTGATATAGCACAGTAGGAGGTTGATAGTTCAAAGCAGTTGTTTATTAGGCCTAATATACATACCGGGTGAAACTGCCCAAAATGCGCAGGACAATTTACACACCTGAACAAAGGGTTGTAAGAACCTTTATCACTTCTGGTCAGGGGTGTTACAATATACGTCATATTGAGCATAGACACACAAAGACCCAATGATGGACACCTTTGGATTAGCATAGGCCTATCAGTGGGAGTTGAGGTGGGGATTTAGGTGGCTACATGATCTGGGACGGGGAACCGAAAACATTCCTTAGGCCGTAGGTAATTCTGGGCCGTGTCTTGGTGGAAGGCTGTACCAGACACAGACAGCCTGATTTTACTGACTCATGGCTCCTGGGTGCCACCTTCCCAAATCCCTCATGTGTGTGTTCACATGAATGCATAGTGTTTCAGACCAGCTCCTATACTTTAGGCCTCGCATTTCCATAAAAGCAAGTATGCAGACTGAACACAAAAGCATGCATTCAAATAATATAATGATTATAGGCACTACAGTTTGATTCTCCTTAAAACGTAGAGAAAATCAGCATGTAAAAACCAGCTCTTCTTCTTCTTCTAAGTCACCTTTAAAGAAGGGTTGCCAGGTCCCTCTTCGCTACTGGCAGGTTTTTGGGGTGGAGCCTGAGAAGGGCAGGTTTTGGGGAGGGGAGGGGAGTGCCATAGAGTCCAATAGAGTCCAATTGCCAAAGCAATTCATACATTTGTCCATTTTGGGACCTACGTGAATTTTTCCTGGTCCTATTTGAGACTATGTTTTGACTATGCACTTTATTGATACATGTAGCTGATGAAGCCATGTGCGAAACGTGATTTGGATCGAGACAACACGTCCTGACATCTTTCTTCCGTGGCTCCCATCTGGGATATCCGTTTTCCAGCTGTCTACAAATATAAGAGAGGTCCACATTTAAATATAAGAGAAGTCCACATTTAAATATTAACATTGACTTACCTGATCCACAGGATATTCAGGAATAGACATTTACTTACCTGATTCTTGGGATATCTACATATTTAATATTTATTACTGATATTATGCTGGACTGCTATTGAATATATTGTATTTTGTATGTGTATCTTATTGTTATTTCCTTGTACATATTATTCACTTTTGCACTTACTTTCACCTTTATAAATTTGCACTTTATTCTATTATAATGTGTGAGTGCTGTTTGGATTATCTCCATTATCTGTACAGCACTGAGCCTTTCTTTTCCAGACCCTGGAGGTTGGCAACCCTCCCTTTAAGCCCATGTAAACTAGTGGCTCTCACCATCCCTTGTGGCAATTAATGGTTATTGGTTCATGATGAGCCGGTAAAGCTCCGGTCGGCTAAGGTGGAGCAACGTTATTGTGACATGATGTTATTGGTTGTTGAAGGAGAAAACATCAATTATCCATAGCCTGCTATGATGTTAAATTAAGGCCGCTTATGGATAGCTATAATAACCGAGCCTCTTCTGGCACCTGAAAGACTAATGAATGTATTGTGTCATAAGTGTTTGTGAGCTAGAGACCACTTCATCAAATGCTAATAAATAATAGTAGCAGCCTGCTGGGGGGAAATAAATGGAGGCATATGTTTAAAACTCAATTGCACGATACATGGGAGATCCACTTTATGGATAATTTTTTCGTATTAAAGAAGCAGATTTGGATCGGGGCTGCAGTGACAGCGTGGTGTCGTGGTTAAGAGCGGTGGTTTGGAGCAGTGGACTCTGATCTGGAGCGCCGGGTTTGATTCCCCACTCCTCCACATGGGCAATGGACACTAATCTGGTGAACTGGATTTGTTTCCCCACTCCTACACACGAAGCCAGAAGGGTGACCTTGGGCTACTCACACTCTCTCAGCCCCACCTACCTCACAGGGCGTCTGCTGTGGGGAGGGGAAGGGATTGTAAGCTGGTTTGATTCTTCCTTAAGTAGTAGAGAAAGTCAGCATATAAAAACCAACTCTTCTTCTCTCCTCTCCCCACCCTAAGCTGCCATTAACCTCAGCGGAAAGCAAAAGCAGGCGTCCAATTTGTACCTCTCTTTCCCCCCTTAAAAGGGATAATAGCATTTGGTGGAGGGGCTGGCTCAGTGGGGGAATATCTGTTGCTCACAAAAGTGGAAATTCCTTCTTGTCCCAGGTGCTCAGGCAGAGAGGAGGCGACTCGGTAGCTGCAAAGGAGGTTTAAAGATTTATTTTTCAGCCAAATAACAGGCTCCAGGCCCAAGAAGAAGCAACCACTTTTAGCCTAGCATAAAATTACACACTTGCCAACATGTCGATCATTACAAACGTCATGTTCTCTCCTGTTTACATCAGGTCTCCCCACCTCAGACATTCAAAGTCATGTTAAGCCCACATCACATCTTTCCATAGGACCTAGGATCAGAAAATGGAAGCAATTCTGCCTTTAGGGTGGGCAATTTACTATGCTGATGCAGTAACGCCTCTTACTCTGGCCTTGGCCAAAGCAACAACCTCATCAGCAAGTTAATAGACCCATCGGTGCTTAGAGCCGGGCACAGGGGAGACTGGATACACTTCTTATCTCTTGTCTACTACAACCGCATCAGAAGTCCGTGAATCCACAGTTCCTTTCATCTCCTTCAGAAAGCGGCTCTCATTATTTCCATTAACCCTTAGCTCAGGCCCACATATCTACTTTGCATGCAGAAGGTCCCAGGTTCAATCCCTGGCATCTCCAGTTTAAAGGATCAAGGCAGAGTAAACAATATTGGTGTTGAAAGAGCCATGGGCTGACTCAGTAGGCGGCAGCTTCATGAGTCCGATAGTAGCGGAGGGAAAGGGGGCGAGGATTTCTGTCAAGCCTCTTCCTCTGCACTGGTGTTCCCATTCAATCCACCCTTCTCCCGCTTGGCTGCTTTTTAATATTAAAAAAAAAAGAATTGTCCCTCATAATGTGCCCTTAGCAGCTGTTTTGTTTCATGACCTCAACAAGTGGCAATAATCGGGGCTAAGATATGCATGTGGTTTCAGATATAAAATATTGTTAATTGATGCAAAGTATTTGGAAGTCTGCCTTCTTCCTGACGCACCAAGAGAATCTCTGTGACAGAACGGTTCAGAGTTGGGAAGACTGCAATGTGTGTGTGTGTGTTAAGTGCCGTCAAGTCGCTTCCGACTCATGGCGACCGTATGAATGAAAGTCCTCCAAAATGTCCTATCTTTGATAGCCCTGCTCAGATCCTGCAAACTGAAGACTGCAATACACATTATATTTAGGGTTGCCAACCTCCAGGAGGTCTAAATTAAACAAATACCTATGCTGACATAAACTATGTTCAAACAATAACCGCACGAGGGCTCAAGTCTTAGCAATATTTACTGACACAATTATAACATATACTCAAATAGCAAGTATCTTCACCAATTGTAGAACTATTTTTCACACATGAACATAAGAAGTAATAACGAAGAAGTAACCACTTCCTTTCAATTTCTGTTCCTCAACACACTGGTTACATCACCAGAAAGTGATATAGTTCCAAGAAGAATGCTTCTACAAGATGTGCAAAGTTCAGTCCTCAAAAAACAAAACGGCACCTCCGGATTAGTGTTCGTTTCACAATTATTGCTTCATCAGTTGGTTTCCATCTTATTTCATGCAAATAATATGTCATCAGTTGGTTCATACGCGTTGCAAGATGCACTCTTTCATACACTCTTGGGTATGAAACCTCTGTAATAGATATGTAACATTACAACTATTTATATGAAAATCATAAAGGCATATAATGTACAACAAGCATAAAAGCATCCAATGTACAACAAGCAATCTATAGCATACGTTTCTTAAAGCTTACCACATTAATGATCAGTGGACCCAAACGGGTGCTTCATTTCTTTCCAAGGTCTGATACAATTCCCTGAGTTTGCAAGGTTTAAATTGTTTCCAACAAGAACAGCTGAAACGTTTATACAGGAATTGGCAAATTTAAAGGAAACATGCTCAATCAAACTCATTATTGAGACCTGTAGGGGTCATAGTTTTAAAGAGAAGTACAAATTTCATTTCTTGCCTACGTAATATTTTAGTGTAAGCCAAGGGTGAAAATTATGGCTAAGGGTTGTACGTCTTTATATTTACAGTTGTCCACTTCCAGGTGGCACCTGGAAATCTCCCGCTATTACAGTTGATCTCCAGGTGACCAAGATCAGTTCCCCTGGAGAAAATGGCTGCTTTGGAGAGTGGACTCTATGACATTATACCTTGATGAGTTCCCTCCCCCAACCCCCCTGTTCCATCCTCAAAATCTCCAGGTATTTCCCAGCCCAGAGCTGCCCACCCTATTTATATTCCCCTTCTGTGAGGGTGGGGTGGGCCCAGATTAGGGTTGCCAGCCTCCAGGTACTAGCTGGAGATCCCCTGCTATTACAACTGATCTCCATCCGATAGACATCAGTTCCCCTGGAGAAAATGTCTGGCAATTGGACTCTATAGCACTGAAGTCCCTCCCCTCCCCAAACCCTGCCCTCCACAGGCTCTGCCCAAAAAATCTTCCGCCGGTGCAAAGGGGAACCTGGCAACCATTAGCCTAGAGAATAATTTTACCATTGTGTAGTAGACCTTCAACAGAAGCTTAGTGGGTGGTGTCGTAAAAAAAGAGTGAGAGCAGAAGTCTGTTAAGGAGTGTCTTTGGAGGTTAGGTTTAAACCATCATTTAAATCATGTTTGGAGCGGGCTGGGTTTGGGGAGAGAGTGAGGCCGGCTGTGCCGGAAACGCACAAGGTTAAAAAGTAAATTTAGTGGAGCCTACAAGATGATGGTTAGTTGCCAATCAGGTGAGGTGTTGTGCTGTTGCTACTTGGGAGATGAGTCACTTTGGGGCAAGCCCTGTTGAGGGAACATGCATTATTATGGGTGTGTCGAGACTAGGGGAAGTAGATCATGAGGTTGCTTCGTCTGGGAGGTGTTTTGGGATGTAGTGAATATTAATGACAGAAATAGCGAGATGACTAGAGTGAACAGTATGGTGTGTGAGGTAACTTAAGGATGGTGGTTTGGGGGCTTCCTAGAGGCATCTGGTTGGCCACTGTGGACTGCTGGACTTGATGGGCCTTGGTCTAACCCAGCATGGCTTTTCTTATGTCCTTATGTGGTTTTTCAGCCTATGCAGACCATTGTGGAGAATTCTCCTTTTGGGAGTTGTGTTTGGTTAAGACTGCCTCTGGGAAGAAATATATTGCAGTCGGTAGCAGCTGCTAGATTAAAAACATGAGAATTTAGCTTGGTCAGACCAGCGGTCCATCTAGTCCAGCATCCTGGTTTGCACAAAGGGCGAACAAAACAGGGCATTAGAAACCGAGGACTTCCCTTCATTAACTAATAAGTGCTGTGTCTAAGAGGCCTCAGCTTTAGATTCGGCATTATAAAATGTTTTAATAACTTCCCTTCTAAGGATACCTTATTAAGTATGGGAAAAAGAGAATCTATATTAACCATCAAGAATTATATTAAAAATTAGATTTTTCCAGCTCTATCGTGCATGCTTGGAGAGTAGGCGCTACCTAATTTTTGTGTATCCCTCCATCTCTGCAAACCCCAGCTTATTTAGCAACCTAACAGTCCTTTGTTCCCGCAGAGCTTTTATGCTCGCTCATTTGAACGCCGCTCCTTCGGCGGTGTTAAATGGAAAATACGATAACTTATCTTATTCAGATAGACTTTGTCCATGTGATCTGAAGAGAGTTGACACACTGCTTCATACGATGTTGGAATGTCCCCAATACAATTCTTATTGCAATCAATGGATCACACCTATTTTAATCAAATTACCTGCCACCGGAACAAAAGATAAAATGCTGGTGGATAGAGATCCAAGAACAACACCGGCGGTGGCCAAGTATCTCTCCACCATATTTTCCTTAAAGACCTTTGGGTCATGGGAGCTTGGAAAAGAAAAGAAAGAAAGAAAGAATGCTTCCCTTCTTGAAATCAAGATGGTATTCAAACTTGAATTGTAGAATTTTGTCTGCCTTCTAGGAAGGCATCTGCCACACCACAATGTATTTGACATTTTCCTCCTCGTGTTGAAAACAGGTCAAAACTAATGTTCCGCCTCGAAACACCGAATTGCATCCCGTATCCCAGTGCCACAGCATTCAAGGGAGATGATTGTGTTAACCGCGCACCGCGGCCACAGCCCCGCGAAACCCCGCCGGTGGAGCTACGGGGCCTGGCAAGCCTACCTATTTCCCATCCACATGGTTACGAAACCCATTCTGAGTAGGATTTTGCCAGACGTAGCCTAGCAAAGTTGATTTGGGGAAAAAACATGGTAAGGCAGGGGAAAACTCGAAGGTAGACATGGTGGTGTCATATCAAAGTTCACCCCCTGCCCCAAAACCATGGTAGTTTCCGAGGCAAAGCGGAAGCTGCCTGACCAAAACAGTGCATATCCCTCAACATTTCTCAGATGATAAATAGGGACATGCTTGCAACACCCTAATCTTCATGTCAAGGATCACTGTCTGAGTCCCTCACCCCACAATCAGACACCGGAGGTATACTCTAATTGTTTACTGTACCTATCCAACACTAATCTAAATGCCAAGGGCGTTTTGTTTGTAGTTTTGGCTAAAGGAGCATGCAGTTCGTCCCCTATTATGTTAGTAGCAGTTCAATGACGGTAACTCATACTAACGCCGTTTTAAAACAGCATTCCCCCAAATAGGGGCAGTGGAGGAGACAGGACAGGGATCAGCAAATATGGACAGGCCGAGAGTCTGGAAGTGCTTTGCCTAAGGCTACTCTGTGAGTTTATAGTCAATCTGGAACTTGAACCGGGAAAATCCCGATTCCCAGAACACTCCCTTAATCCTGACACTCCACTAGATCTAATACAAATTATAGCTGAAGTCGTGTATGTGTGTAAAGTGCCTTCAAGTCACAGCCGACTTATGGCGACCCCTTTTGGGGGTTTTCATGGCAAGAGACCAACAGAGGTGGTTTGCCATTGCCTTCCTCTGCACAGCAACCCTGGTATTCCTTGGTGGTCTCCCATCCAAATACTAACCAGGGCTGACCCTGCTTAGCTTCTGAGATCTGACGAGATCAGGCTAGCCTGGGCCATCCAGGTCAGGGCATCATAGATGTAGCTAAGTTGCTCAGCTCCAAGTACCGTGTTCGAGCCACACATAGGCAAGAATTTAATGTGCATGAGAATGAGGTTGGGAGATTCACATTTGAATCCACATTCCATTCAAAACAGCATTTGGCCTGCTGGCCTCATTAAGCTTCAAATCAAGGAAATGCTACACATAATATTAACAATGGCCTTTCATGCACAGGCTATTTTCGCGATGATCACCCCCCCCCCCCCAACTACTTTGGGGCTTCATTTTCATTATGCACGTCTTTCCCGACCTTCAGACGTCACTTTGCTCTCGCTCTCTCTGCATTTTCTGGATGCCACCAGAGACAGCATCCAGAAAACGCGGTGAGAGAGAGAAGTGATTTCCGGAGGTCAGGAAAGACGTGCATAATGAAAACGAAGCCCCAAGGTAGTCGGGGGAGGGGGGAGAGTGATTGCGTTGGAAAAAAAACCGTGCATAAAAGGCCATTGTTGTTTTGGGTTTTTTGCCATCAAGTCACAGCTGAATTCTGGCGACCCCTTAGAGTTTTTGAGGCAAGAGGCTTTCAGAGGTGGTTTGCCATTGCCTGCCTCCGTGTCACGCCCCAGGTATTCCTTGGAGGTCTCCGATCCAAATACTTGTTAGGGTCGAGGCTGAGAGTGTGTGACTGGGCCTATATCACCCAGCACGTTTCCATGGCAGAGTGGGGATTCGTACCTGAGTTTCCCAGATCCTAGTCTGGGATTCGTACCTGGGGATTCGTACCTGAGTTTTCCCAGACACCTTAACCACTATACCATGCTGCCTCTCAACTGTTACTATATTACATGATCGTTGACGCCCCATTTGTGTCGCTGCCTAACTTGGGCCCATGACATATGACCCCATCACCCCATTTTAGTTATGGTACTGGGTGAACATTATTTAGATAGGTCTGTAGAGACCACTACACTACAATCAGTTTATGTCTTTTGAGGGTACCTCCATGTTGACAAAGGCTATTCTTATAGCAATATGTTTGCTTTGAGGGACCAGCCTGAAGTTCAAAATGAGCTGAACAATAACCATGTGGTCTTATCTTTCCAAGTCATGCAAAAGAGATAATAAATTAACGACACATGCAGGAAAGTTTCAGAAGGTAGCTCTGTTGCTCTGCAGTAGAACAGCTAGATTTGAGTCCAGTAGCACCTCAACGACCAACAAGATTTTTAGGGTATAAGCTTTCAAGAGTCAAAGCTCCCTTCTTCTATATGACAAAGGTCTTTTATGCATGGGTACTTTGACTTACGTTTACCCCTGGACTGACTCGGTTGTTCCTTGGAGTTATGAATGAATTTTCTGTCCCTCAGTTGACCGCGCGCCCAGCCTTCACAATATCTGGGTCTTTCCGATCCTGTTTTAACACAATTCTTCGATCTTCCCTGAGATCAGCCCTGGTCAAATTGTCGCCATTACCATGCATAAACCAAAGTGTGGGTCTGTCTGCCCATGCCCCAACAAACCCCCCCCCATTCTCCAACTCTTCCTCCAGCCAATCTTTCAGCCATCCCCTCTGCAATGGCCTGGGAAGCCATACCGGAGAAGGAGCACGGCATGTGGTTGCTTCCTTCTCTGGCTGCCCTCCGCTGTTTTTTTTATCTCCTGGTATGATGCCATATTGATATATAAATAAAAATATAAATAAAATTGAAGAGAGAGGCAGTTGAGGCTAGATCGGGTCCCCCCCCCCGCATTTGGGTAATGCCTGATCTTAGCCCGGCTGCCTCTCTCTTCAATTTTATTTATATTTTTAATGATCTATCGATATATCATCATACATGGAGGGGAAAAAATAGCGGAGGGCAGCCAGAGAAGGAGGCAGTCAGAAGGGGGGAAAACGGCACTTGGGTTGTAAAATGGCTTGTAAAATGGCACTTGGGTTTCTCCCGCTCACCCTGTCCCCTTTAAAAAGCTCTGGTTTGTAAAATGGCTTGTAAAATAGCACTTCAGTTTCTCCTGCTCACCCTGTCCTCTTTAAAGAGCTCTAGTTTGTAAAATGGCTTGTGAAAAGGCATTTGGGTTTCTCCCACTCACCCCGTCCCCTTTAAAAAGCTTGGGTTGTAAATGACCACTCACCAGGGGGAGAGGGGACCAGGGTGGTCGTGGTGACGTTTTTATCACAGTAAGCACTACAGTCAATTACAAAGCAGTGTTTCCAAGGGGCGGGGACTCAGACGCTTCTGGACTTTTGCTAGTGATTCTGCACTGCTCATGAGACTCCAGGACTTTCTTCAGGACAAACAACACAATGCATAGCATTATTAGAATTTGGACCAGAAAAGGGTGGGTCAAGAGAGTGATGAACCCAAGGTAAAAATCCCATACATAAAAGACCAAAGGGGATTTTGACCTTCCAGAGCTTATACTCTGACAATCTTGATGGTTTCTAAGGTACTACTGGACTCAAATCTCACTGTTCTACATGCAGGAAAGGGGTTGCAAATTGGTATTATGAATTGGTATTATGAATGCACCTTTCCTTCTCTCGATACAAACAAATTTTAAATACATGGTAAATTCACACAGAGCCAAATGGGACAGAAGCACATTCCAATGAAGCACCTGTAGCTGGTATTGCTTACTGAACATTTAACCACCCACACAACTCAACCACTTGACCCACACAAAGTGACTTCAGGACGATTGTGAAAGTTGAGCCTATGACTAACGCCACCCATACCCTCATTAGAGATTACTTACCCAATCAGGGCTGGAAGGACCTAGGACCAGGGTACATAAGCCACCTGTGATGCTCACAGGACTGGGACACCGTCAGGAGAAGGCATCCAGGACAAGAGAAAATAATACTGTCTTGTAAGTTTAGAACTCTTTCATTACTAGTAGGATGGTGGAGGGGGAGAGGCTGTGGCTCACTGGTATAGCATCTGCTTGGCATGCAGAAGGTTCCAGGTTCAATCCCCGGCATCTCCAGCTAAAGGGACTAGGCAAGTAGGTGATGTGAAATACCGCTGCCTGAGACCTGGAGATCCGCTGCCAGTCTGAGTAGACAATACTGACTTTGATGGACCAAGGGTCTGATTCAGTATAAGGCAGCTTCATGTGTTCATGTGTTCAAAGGCGGAGTTGGCTTTGGGATGGAGGTTTAAGACAGATGTCAACGAATGAAAGAAGAGGAATAGCTAGGCAGGAGAATTAAGTATACTGAGAAAAAGAAACGGGCGCAGAAGGAAATTCTTCCCAAATCAAATGGACTATTGACTTTGGATGTTTTTTGCCTTCCTCACAAAGGATGGATTGGCTCACTCACTTGAGTCATGAGCTCTATTGGCATTTTTCTGCGGTGCTTTTATTATGCAGGCGGAGGCTCAAATTATATATGATAGTCATGTGATTTTTTTTTCTCTCAATGGTGGGTGTGTGCATGTGGATGGGAGACCACCAAGGAAGTCCAGGGTTGCTCTGCACAGGCAGGCAATGGCAAACCACCTCTGAACATCTCTTGCCTTGAAAACCCTATGGGGTCATCATTAGTGACTGTGATTTGATTTGTGTGTGTGTATGCAATATGGGCCCTGACCTGGATGGCCCAGGCTAGCCTGATCTGGTTAGATCTCAGAAGCTAAGCAGGGTCAGCCCTGGTTAGTATTTGGATGGGAGACCACCAAGGATTACCAGGGTTGCTGTGCAGAGGAAGGCACTGGCAAACAACCTCTGTTAGTCTCTTGCTATAAAAACCCCAAAAGGGGTCGCCATAAGTCGGCTGCGACTTAACGGCACTTTACACACACACACACACACACACACACATGCAATATGGAGTGGAAGATGGGGGAAGAAGAAGGAGGAGGAGGAGGATGGGCTGCTTAACTCTTTCCCTTCCTGCAGTTTTTTGCTGAAAAAACTCTCCAACTCTCTTTTTCACCCCGCCTTATTGTCTTAGAGCAACTGAATAGCCTGGCTTAATAGGGTTGCCCACCTCCAGGTACTAGCTGGAGATCTCCTGCTATTACAGTTCACCTCCAGCCGATAGAGATCAGTTCACCTGGAGAAAATGGCCGCTTTGGCAATTGGACTCTATGGCATTGAAGTCCCTCCCCTCTCCAAACCCCGCCCTCCTCAGGCTGCACCTCAAAAGCCTCCCGCCAGTGGCAAAGAGGGACCTGGCAGGGATTGCCAGAGCTTGGGAGTTAAGCAGGATTGGCCATGGTCAGTACTTGGATGGGAGGCCACCAAGGAACAAAGGGCAAACTACCTCTGCTCACTTCTTGCCTGGAACACCCGATGGATGGGGATGCGACTCGGCGGCACGTTTTTTCCTCCACTGACCTAGGCTGCAATTCCGAGACCACTTCTCTGGGCGCAAGGCCCATCGTATAAAGCAGAACTCAGCCACTGAGCAGAATGGCTTAGGCGTGATTCCTCCCTCACAGTGCAATCCTAACCAGAGTGACACCTTTCAAAGAGAATAGACTTAGAAGGATGTCACTCCATTGAGGATTGTGGTGTGAGCGGCCAGGGGGTGCTCCTGTCATCTCTGTGTTATTGCAGTCTTTCCCAGTTGTCTCTGCCCACAAGTAGGCAATTCTCAGCGCTCTCAGAGAGCCATTCTCAGAGCCCCAGCATGGGGTAGTGGTTAAGAGCGGCGGACTCTCATCTGGAGAACCGGGTTTGATTCCCCACTCCTCCACATGAAGCCAGCTGGGTGACCTTGGGCCAGTCCCAGTTCTCTCTGAACTCTCTCAGCCCCACCTACGTCACAAGGTGTGTGTTGGGGGGGAGGGGATTGTAAGCTGCTTTGAGACTCCTTAAACGTAGAGAAGAGCGAGGTATAAAAACCTACTCGTCGTCTTCTCTCATATGGTAAGCCAGCATGGTGTAGTGGTTTGGAGCGGTGGAGTCTGATCTGGAGAACCGGGTTTGATTCCCCACTCCTCCACATGAGCGGCGGAGGCTAATCTGTTGAGCTGGATTTGTTTCCCCACTCCTACACATGAAGCCAGCTGAGTGACCTTGGGCTAGTCACACACTCTCAGCCCCACCTACCTCACAGGATGTCTGTTGTGTGGAGGGGAAGGGAAGGTGATTGTAAGCCGGTTTGATTCTCCCTTAAGTGTCAGAGAAAGTCGGCATATAAAAACCAACTGCTCCTCCTCCTTCTTCTTCCTTGCATCCCCCCGGCTAGCATTGGATAGAGCCTTTCAAGTGATGGGCATGGGGTTGTTTAGCTTTGGAAAATTTGGCAGGATTACCTGAGAATGGAAATCAGATACTGGCAGTAATTAGTATCATGAAACCTCAGATGCAAGTGATAACGGCTACAATGAGGAGGTGCAGCAGCACATGAGATGCATGGAAGAGTTACAGCCGATCAAAAGCAGGAACTGATCCTGCAACATGCCACTGTTGGGCAAATGTAATTGTGTATTGCACAAATGTGGTGCCATTAAAAAAAAAAAAACCCCAGCGCCGAGCCATGCGGTGTTTTATAGAACTTAAAAAACACACAAGAATCTTGCAGCATCTCAAAGACTAACAAGTTTATTCTACTATAAGCTTTTGAGGACAAAGTCCCACCATGAACACATGAAGCTGCCTTATACTGAATCAGACCCTTGGTCCATCAAAGTCGCTATTGTCTACTCAGACCGGCAGCAGCGCTCCAGGGTCTCAGGCAGAGGTCTTTCACATCACCTACCTGCCTAGTCCCTTTAACTGGAGTTGCCGGGGATTGAACCTGGGACCTTCTGCATGCCAAGCAGATGCTCTGCCACTGAGCCACAGCCCCTCCACACCATCTGACATGTATCTGATGAACTTAGGGTTGGATCCAACCAGCTTTTTCCATTAATCTCTCCCAATTCGCCTCTTCCCTGTAGGACTTGTCATACATGGCTTTTGTACACGTAGGCCCCATAATCCCAAGCATAATTTTTTTGGGGGTAGTCTCTGCCAGCCGAAAAGCCAGTTGGATTCAACCCTATGTCTTTGAGGTGCCATGAGGCTCTGTGTTTGTTTTTGCTACAACGGACTAACGTCTTTACTCCTCCAGAATTATGCACAGAGCTGATTCATACAGCTAGAAGCGCCCCCCACCCCAAGCAGGTACTGGGACTGTGCACACCTGGCAATGAGCTTGTGATCCTGGACTGTAGAAACTGGAGCTTCCCCTTGGAAGCGATACACAGAGTTGCCCCAATTTGCATCATCACAGCCGCTTCAATAGCAGACATTGCAGTAGCGTAAATCACAGCTGCGCTGCCGAGTCCAGACCCTTTGTAGAAGTACTGCTTCATACATTTGACTCCTCCACACAATCCTGGCTAGGCTACTGTTGGTCATAGAATCATAGAAGCATAGAATTATAGAGTTGGAATGGACCACTAGGGTCATCTAGTCCAACCCCCTGCACAATACAGGAAATTCACAACTACCTCCTCCCCACATCCCCATTGACCCCTACTCCATGCCCGGGTCCACGATGGCCTGCATGCTCCTGGGTGCCATTGCAACAGATAGGGTTGCCAAACTCCAGGTTCTAGCTGGAGATCTCCTGCTATTACAACTGATCGCCAGCTGACAGATCAGTTCACCTGGAGAAAATGGCCGCTTTGGCAATTGGACTCTATGGTGTTGAAGTCCCTCTCCAAAACCCACCTTCCTCAGACTCCGCCCCAAAAACCTCCCACTGATGGCGAAGAGGGACCCGGCAACCCTAGCAACAGACGGCAATAGCATGCTGGACTCTGTGGATCTGCGCTTTTTGATACTGGGCAGGCACCCAACAGCTTTTCTGCTGGCGAAAAGGAAGGGGAGAGTCCTGTCTGGACACCAAAAACGGAGAGCCAGCATGGCATAGTGGTTAAGAGCGGTGGACTCTAATCTGGAGAACCGGGTTTGTTTCCCCCCTCCTCCACACGAAGCCTGCTAGGTGACCTTGGGCCAGTCACAGTTCTCTCTGAACTCTCATAGCCCACCTACCTCACAAGGTGTCTGTTGTAGGGAGAGGAAGGGAAGGCAACTGTAAGCTGCTTTGAGACTCTTTAAAGGTAGAGAAAAGTGGGGTATAAAAACCAACTCTTCTTCTATGATGAGAATCATGGGATCTGCATGTACAAAAGTTTTGTGGGATGGGGGCTACCATTAGTGGGTGGGACTGAATAAAAAAGCTGGCTTGATCCCCACTGATTGTGTTGAACATTTATTCATTTATTTCTGTCCCCATTTCTCCCCAATGGGGGCCCAAAGTGTCTTACAACATCTTTCTCTACTCTGTTTTATCCCCACAACAACCCTGTGAATAGGGTTGCCAGCTCTGGGTTGGGAACTGATCTCTGTCACCTGGAGATCAGTTGTAATAGTGGGAGATCTCCAGTCACCATCGGGAAGTTGGCAACCCTAGTATAATGCCACAGAGTCCACCTTCCAAAGCAGCCATTTTCTCCAGGTGAGCCGATCTCTATCGGCTGGAGATCAGTTGTAATAGCAGGAGATCTCCAGCTAGTACCTGGAGGTTGGCAACCCTACCTGTGATGTAGGTTAGGCTGAGAGCATGTGACTGGCCCAAGGCCACCCAGGAAGTTTTATTTCTAATTTAATTTAATTTATGCCACACCCTCCCTGGCACTGCCAGGCTCAGCGTGGCTTCCAACAAAATAAATACACAGGTATAAATACATCAATTAAAACATATCATTTAAAACTATAAACTCAATTTAAAACATAGATGGTGGCCTAATTCAATAGCTCCTGTAGGAGAAATCACCAAGGAGGTTGGCAAAGATGGAAATCAGTGAAGTCAATAACTTCCAAGGGTAGGGTGGCCAACCTCCAGATGGCGGCTGGAGATCTCCTGTTATTACAACAGATCTCCAGTCAATAGAGATCAGTTCTCCTGGAGAACAGGGGGTTGGACTAGATGGCCTGTATGACCCCTTCCAACTCTATGATTCTAGGTGTGGGGAGAAAGTGGGTGTGCTTAACTTGGAGGAAGGAAGGAAATGTGGCAGGAGGGAGGAGGTGACATGAAAACTTTCTCTGTAAGCACAGACTGACCATGATCCACCTGAAAGAGAGCTTCTGTCCCTTTATTAACTCTGAATTAAGGTAGCATTTAACAGATGTGGTTTTTATATTTCCTTCATAACTGCTGGCAAATCAACATGAAGCACCAGGGATAGTGCCAAGAGTTGGCTTAGTGGAGCCGCTGCAGCCTGGCAGAAGATCCCCGTGCCAACCAGAGATATTTGACCCTTCAGCTCCCATCAAGAATGGCCGATTGCCCCAAATTCCCCAACAATGTCACAATAGCTTCTGGCCCATCTCCCATTTCATGGTGTGGGAGGTAGCACAGTTGGTTTGCTGGTGCCAACAGGATTAGTCTGGAGAAGAGGAGGTTGAGGGGGGACATGATTGCTCTCTTTAAGTATTTGAAGGGCTGTCGCTTAGAGGAGGGCAGGGAGCTGTTCTTGTTGGCAGCAGAGGATAGGACTCACAATAATGGGTTTAAATTGAAGGCGGAAAGGTACCAGCTGGATATTAGGGAAAAAAAATTTACAGTAAGAGTAGTTCAACAGTGGAATCAGCTTCCTAGAAGGTGGTGAGCTCCCCCTCACTGGCAGTGAAGTGTCCAGCAGATGCTGGACAAGCACTTCTCAGGGATGCTCAGTGCCTAGGCTGATCCTGCATCGAGCAGGGAGTTGGACTAGATGGCCTGTATGGCCCCTTCCAACTCTATGATTCTATGTTTCAAAGAAACATGGAAAAATCATACTCTGCTCCCTTCTCTAAGGAGAGCTGAGTGTTTGAGGGAGTGCACATAGCGTGCTGTGTTGAGCCAGTGTGGTGCAGTGGTTAAGAGTGGCAGACTCTAATCCAGGGAACTGGGTTCGATTCCCCACTCCTCCACATGAAGCCTGCTGGGCGACCTTGGGCCAGTCACAGTTCTCTCAGAACTCTCTCAGCCCCACCTACCTCACAAGGTTGAAATTAAATCAAAAGAGTTTCCGTCTAGACATTAGGAAGAATTTTCTAACAGTTAGAGCTGTTCCTCAGTGGAACAGGCTTCCTCGGGAGGTGGTGAGCTCTCCTTCCCTGGAGGTTTTTAAGAAGAGGTTAGATGGCCATCTGTCAGCAATGCTGATTCTGTGACCTTAGGCAGATGATGAGAGGAAGGGCATCTTGGCCATCTTCTGGTTGCTAGGGGTGTGGAGGGGGGAGGTAGTTGTGAATTTCCTGCATTGTGCAGGGGGTTGGACTTGATGACCCCTGGTGGTCCCTTCCAACTCTATGATTCTATGATTCTATTCTATGATTCTATGAAGGTGTCTGTTGGGGGGAGAGAGATTGTAAGCTCCTTTGAGACTCCCTAAAGGTAAAGAAAAGCGGGGTATAAAAAGCAACCCTTCTTCTTCTGTTTGTGTGGGGGGAGAGATAGTCATTGGAGAGCATAGAGCTCAGAGTCCCCAAAACCTGGAGGGGCCCCAGAGATGGCATGCAGACTCTACAGGGTGATGTCTTGGATCTATTGCCACATATTCAACATTCTTCAACAAAAGATTTTCAATGTGAGGTGTGTGTGTGTTGTTTTCTGTTGCTCCAGAAGGTCGGACCAGAACCAGCGGGTTGAAATTAAATCAAAAGAGTTTCCGTCTAGACATTAGGAAGAATTTTCTAATAGTTAGAGCGGTTCTTCAGTGGAACAGGCTTCCTCGGGAGGTGGTAAGCTCTCCTTCCCTGGAGGTTTTTAAGAAGAGGTTAGATGGCCATCTGTCAGCATTGCTGATTCTATGACCTTAGGCAGATCATGAGTGGGAGGGCACCTTGGCCATCTTCTGGACATGGAGTAGAGGTCACTGGGGGTGTGTGGGGGAGATAGTTGTGAATTTCCTGCATTGTGCAGCAGTTTGGACTAGATGACGCTGGTGGTCCCTTCCCATTCTATGATATCACATGTTTTTAGCCGATTTGGGGGAGATTTTCTGGCCTGTGTCTAGAAGTGGACTTAGTGAATCTGAGGCCGTGGGCGAAAGCCAAGGATGGGGCTCCAGAATCACTGCCACCCACGGCTGACTCTCCATCGAGGATAAGCTGGCCTGGTGGAATAGTTTCCCTAGTAACATCAGGGCCCTGCAGGACCTGAAAGAGTTCTGCAGGGCCTGCAAAGCAGAGCTATTCCACCAGGCCTACAAGGGCAGCCGCTAGCTACCCTAAGCTATCTATCATACTGGCCTCCCCATCCCTTTTCCATCCCTTTCCCCTCCACTTGTCACATGAACACATGAAGCTGCCTTTGGTCCATTAAAGTCAGTATTGTCTACTCAGACCAGAAGCGGCTCTCCGGGGTCTCAGGCAGAGGTCTTTCACATCACCTACTTGCCTAGTCCCTTTAACTGGAGATGCCGGGGATTGAACCTGGGACCTTCTGCATGCCTAGCAGATGCTCTACAAACTGAGCCAACTGTGGGGGTGATCCTGCTGTCCAGTCCACTGCAATTATTACTGTCCCAATGCCATTTTGTTTTAAATTGTTTTGAATTGGTGTGTTTTAATTATTGATGTTGATATTTTAATGTTTTATGATTTTTGTTGAATTTTAAGGTTGTAACCCGCCCTGAGCCCGGTCTGACTGGGAAAGAGGGCGGGCTATAAATGCGAATATAAAATAAATAAAAACAAATATTTTAATCCTAATTTCTATACACAGGTGAAGGCAAGCACACAGCAGACTGCCAAAATGTGTAGCATGGATTGCGTATTCAATGCGGTGCGGTCTGTACTGCACATGATTAAGCGCGTCTTTGACAAGACAAAAGGTAAGTGGACTGGGCTGCTGGAAGAGGCCCTACCACATGTAAAGCAGCAGGCTTGATATACTTGTAGCCTCGGGCATCCAGTTGCACACAATAACCAGCTAGAGGTGCACATTGACATTCCTGTCCAAAGAGATGCGTGGCCCATTCAAGCAACTTGGAAGGCTTGAAGAGGAAAGTGGACATGTTCATGGAGGAAAGAGCTATACATGGCTATTTGTCAAAATGAATACTAGTCATGATGCATAACTATTCTCTCCAGGATCAGGGAAGCATGCCCATTATATTAGGTGCTGTGGAACACAGGCAGGATGGTGCTGCTGCAATTGTCTTGTTTGTGGGCTTCCTAGAGGCACCTGGTTGGCCACTGTGTGAACAGACTGCTGGGCTTGATGGGCCTTGGTCTGATCCAGCAGGGTTTTTCTTATGCTCTAAGCACTGTGGTACATATGCACACGTGCCTCAATACCTACAGTGTCTGCATATTGTTTGCTTTTCAGTGTTCAGTTTCAGGAAAGTAGTTTCAAACCTGCCAGGAAGCAGTACCCTAGAAATCATTTCTTGTAATACCAGAAGTATGGGAACCCTTTGTGCCGAGACATGGTTGAAAGGAATATCCACTCTTCATTGCTTAAGGGCACTTTTACCTCTTTGTATATTTCTGGGCTAAGCCCTGGCATTGAAAATAGGTTCTAGAAATGAACCTTTGAAGGTCTTGCAGAAATCAAACCCTATTGCTATAATGGTCTACATAGGTTGGATAAGTGTCTGTGAACCCACAGATGTAATTAAGCAGTCTTTGATCAGCTTGCATATCCACCCTAACACAAATGGGATAGGTTTTGGTGGGGATGGGGTTGCCAACCTCCAGGTACTATCTGGAGACCTCCTGCTATTTCAACTGATCTCCAGGCGATAGAGATCAGTTCACCTGGAGAAAATGGCCGCTTTGCCAATTGGACTCTATGGCATTGAAGTTCCTCCCCTCCCCAAACCCTTCCCTCCTCATGCTCTGCCTCAAAAACCTCCCGCCGGTAGTAAAGAGGGACCTGGCAACCCTAGCTGGGGAGAAAAGTTTTTGGGGATGGACTCTATAGCATTATACCCTGCTGAGGCCCCTCCCCTCCTCAAACCCTGAGTCTCCCCAGGCTCCATCCTTATTTCTCCAGGAAGTCCCCAACCCAGAACTGGCAGCCCTACTTACAGGTTAAGAATTTCCAAGACTGTGTAGAACAAAGTGAACACCCAGACCCAACTCTATCATTGCAAAGTATAATTGTCACTGAGTCATGCCGGAAGTGACGCCATCACACAGCAACAAAGATCCCCCCCCCATTTTGTCATCCTGCTTCTGCCTGCTGATCAGATGAGCATGGTGGGCATCGGCAAACAATTACCAGGAGTTTGCGCACCATTAGGAAGCCTACCAGGAAGCCCTTCCTCAAGCTCATGGCATCCAGTTTTTCCCCTCAGAGAAACCAGGAGTCCTTCACAGCTCCTACCCAATCAACATTTTTTTCCCCTGGCTTTCAACCGTTTATATTTCCCCAAAGTCCTAAAAACACATTTGTTTATTTTTCAGTCCTAAAAATATATTTGTTTCTCTTTCAGAGCTGTACGACAGCCCCTTTGAGCCACCCAAGCGAGAATGACATCCTCTCCTTTTCTTTTTTGATGGACTCCACCACACCTTCTCTTCTCATGCTGGCAACGCGCAGGGACATCCCGGCAACGTGCAGGGACATCCCCTGACTATCAAACAATGTTTTTGTTATGTTAACACAAAATTCCAAAGGCAAATAAAGCTTGTTTGGATCTGAACCTTCTTGTCTGGCTTCTTTCGTAAATGGATGAGACGCGGGCCCCTTTTGGAAAAAGAGAAAAAGTGAACTGGTTTGGCAAGATGGGTTTACATGTCTCAAGAAAACAGTTTGATATATAGTTACCAAGTTATTTTTATTGGCGGTCCCTGTTCCTTTAACACAGGGGTGGGGAACATCAGGCCCATGGGCCGTATAAGGCCCGCGGAATCATTTGGGCTGGCCCTTCATGGGTCCTGGCAGATCTCTAGCTCAGAAGGATGTAAGACTAGTGATCCGCCCCCTCCCGCAGACAGGAATAGCCTCTATTCAAGGCGGATGTGAGTTTGCTTTGCTGAGAAAAGGAACCTTTTTCCCCCCTTGCAGAAGAGTCATTAGCTATGGAGCTGCTAGGACCGGCCAAGAAACTGTGTTAACCCTTTCCCACCCAGACCGTGGAGAAACGTATTCCCTCTGTACTACAAGAGGGCTGGGGGTGGAAGTGGCGACAATGGAGGGGTTAAAGGGGGCAAGGCCAGAATGCTGGGGTGGGGGTGAGTTCTTAGCCAGTGTGTCCTCATTTCATCCCTGCAGCCGGAGGTAGCAGGAGCCAGCTGTAGAATTCGGCCCCGACCATGCAGAGCAGGAGCAACTCCGGCGTGTGGCTGGACAGCTACCCCCGTCTGGTGCAACAGACCATCCTGTGCCACCAGTTGGATGCCTGCCTGCTTGCCCGTGTGTGGGGGGGGTCATCTGGAGCAGCTGCCTGCTTGGGGCTTGGTCGGCTAATTTTTAAGTTGATAACTTTGTATGGCCCGCGAATGATGTTATAAATATCCAAATGGCCCTTGGCGGAAAAAAGGTTCTCCCACCCCTGCTTTAACAGCAACCTGACCCACAGAAATGTAGCAGATGTGGCAAAACTCACAGCTATTCTAAATGAAGAAAATGACGTTCGGTTTTTGGGGGAATGGGGGGCGTGGATGCATTATTGTGAATATGAGTTAAAATTGGGAAGAATGGAAGATTATTTTCTAATCTGATCCAGAGGATTATTTTTGATTTTTTTTTATATTGAATAAGCATAATTATATTTACTAACAGATTATGGTTTTTTATATATGGTATTGATATTTTATCAAGATTAGACTACCTATGACGGGAGGAACTTTTTATTAAGAGGCAGATAGAGGTGATGGGGAAGTCAAAAAATTTTCCATTTCTTTTTTTCCTTTTTCTTTTCTCTTTTTAATTATATGATATGGAATTATAACAACTTTAGGTTAGAATTGAAATTTGATATTGTTATAGATGTTGTTTAATGCAATGGAAAATTTCTATCATAAAACCCAATAAAATTTATATATAAAAAAAAAAAAAGAAATGTAGCAGATTAAACTGTTCTTGGCATGGAGATAAATGGTAAAATACACATTATGTGCAAATCTGTGTAACGGGCCTGACAGTCCTTAAAAAAAATGCTTCAGGGTAACAGAGAGACAGACAGATTCTGCGATCACTCCCACCGAGGTATTTACATATACAGCAGTCAATCACATTAAAAACTAATAAAAATTACAATACAGGATGTGATTGGGTGTGGGGAAATGGCAGATAGGAGAGAAAAAGTTGCCTCTTTCCAGCGTGGTGTAGTGGTTGAGAGCTGTGGTTTGGCACGGTGGACTCTGATCTGGTGAGCCAGGTTGGTTTCCCCACTCCTCCACATGAAGCCAGCTGGGTGACCTTGGGCCAGTCACAATTCTATTAGAGCTCTCTGAGCCCCACCTACCTCACAGGGTGTCTGTTGTGGGGAGGGGAAGGGAAGGTGATTGTAAGCCAGTTTGATTCTGCCTTAAGTGGTAGAGAAAGTTGGCATATAAAAACCAACTCTTCTTCTCTTTCCCTGACCCACTTTTCCCCATTCCAGATCAGCCTCAAACAGCCACACACCCCTTTCATGTGCATCAAAAGAAGAGTCCAAAAAAAAACAAAAAACAAGCAGCTAGCATAAAAGACCTCCTTGGTCTTTTAAACACACAAAAACCCTGCGAGGCACCGATGCATCAAGAGTAGAAGGTGAAGAAGAAAACAGGAAAGCTGTGAGAAAGAAGGATCTTTCTGTTCAAATCAAGCAAAGATATAATCCAGGGTGTAGAAGTGGAAACAGAAAAAGGGACGACATAGAAAAATGACAACCAAAGAATGTAAAAATCTGAGGGAGTCCTTTAAAAACACTTTAAAAATTCAATACGTAAGTAGGGGGATGATGGACTTTGTTGAACCGGACAGAACTGGAGGGTGAGAAATTGGGTACAGACCCCCCATACACACACACACACAAGAGAGGATGTGAGTGAGAGGGGATATATATGGGAGAGAAAAGGAGAACAGGGTAATGGTTTTGTAAAAAAAAAAATCATAGGAAGGACTAGGCTAGACTGGTAGGGATTTGTAAAGTGATTAGGAAAGAAAGATATCTTCTATAATAATAAAATTATCTGCCCATCCATCTGTGGTAGGCATAACTCATCAGAAAATAAAGGTAGATCTCTCAAGATTGGCCACCAGGATGATCATGACAGAAACCCCCACACCTTGCTTTTTGCATTGGGATATATGGTTATCTCTTGTCAGGCGTAACATCAGAAAATAAAAGCAGGTGTTATGGCAGGAAGGTAAATAATGTCACTTGGCATATAACAACACCTTAAGCTTCTATTAAACAGAAAGGATATTTTTTTTATGCTGGCAGTTGGCAACTGTGATCGCAAATGGTCTTGGTAAAAGAAAAAGACTACAGCAACATCAGGGAACTTGACTTCTCCCTTCTCCCCAGCTGAATTATATGTATTCTGGGCATGGAGGTGTGGGGGGAGGTAGTTGTGAATTTCCAGCATTGGGCAGGGGGCTGGACTAGATTACCCTTGTGGTCCCTTCCATGATTGAATCCCCACTTGTGCCATGGAGGAGGAGGAGGAGGAGGAGGAAGAAAAAGAAGAAGAAGAGTTGTTTTTTATATGCTGACTTTCTCTACAACTTAAGGGAAATTTAAACCTGCTTACAATCACCTTCCCCTCCCCACAACAGACACCCTGTGAGGTAGGTGAGGCTGAGAGAGTGTGACTAGCCCAAGGTCACCCAGCTGGCTTCATGTGGAGGAGTGGGAAAACAAATCCGGTTCACCAGATCAGCCTCCACTGCTCATGGGGAGGAGCGGGGAATCAAACCGGGTTCTCCAGATCAGAGTCCGCCGCTCCAAACCACCGCTCTTAACCACTACACCACACTCTCGCTGGAAACTTGCCGGGTGACCTTGGGCCAGTCACACACTCTCAGCCTCGACCCTGGCAAGTATTTGGATGGGAAACCTCCAAGGAATAGCTGAGACGCGACGCCGAGGCAGGCGATGGCAAACCCCCTCCGAACGTCTCTTGTCTTGAAAACGCTCTGGGGTCGCCACAAATCAGCTGTGACTTGATGGCGAAAAAGAAAAGAAAGTCATGACTCCAATTCAACACACACACCCCGCGACCAGCTGCTTTTTTAAGTTTACAAAAATACAGAGGGGAAATCAGATCACAGATTGCACCATGTCCCGTGGAGGTTAGCTTTCCACCTCTACTTTACAGGAAGCCTTCTGGACAGCCAGTGTTGTGTGACACGAATGCTTGCCCTTGAATCAGCCCAAAGACAGAAAAGATGCAGCAAGCATGACTAAAAGGTCAATTTTTCACCTCTATACATCAGGGAAATCATTCATCATTTTTTCTTGGCTTTGTGCTCGCTTTGGCTCTCTCTTTTCGCTCTCTCTTTTCTCCAGTAAGAGATCATTTCGATCCTCTTCATTAACCCGTCACCACCATTTGGCTCATCGGTACCTCCCCGGCCCCCTCACACCGCTAAAGATCAGTCATTTTAAAGCCGTTTAAATTAACTTTTAACCCTAACCACAACATGTCGGCACCATTACGACGTATTGTCTACGCTGCTAACTTTATTTAAATATCCGGAAAACCTCAATTACACGGCCGTCTCCGCCATCTCCTTTCTCCTCTAGCCTCCCTCTTCTTGCCTCTATATCAATCTATCAGAATTGCATCACCCTCCAATGACATCAGGAGGATGCAGCCTGATTCCCCCTCCTCCCCCTCCCATCCCATTGCTATGGCAACAGTAGGGTCCAAAGCTACAGGAATTTACGGTACGGCAACCAGGGGAGACGGTTGCTATAGCAACAGCTGGCATGGAAGTAGCAGGGAGCTAGGCCTAGGCCTCATGAGTTGGGGAGGGGGCCAGAACGGTCGGTCCAGTTGTTTTCCCTGCCGTCGGGGATCCTGGGCTGCAGGGCAGCCAGAAATCCCACAGGCGAAGCGGTCCTCGGGTACTGGAACGAGGAGCACCTGTTGGATTCCTGCCTGTCCCGCCGCTGTTAAAAGCATAGGATACCTGACAGAATAAACAGGGCTACTAAGGTTCCCAAGAAGCCTTTCCCACCTTTAGAGGTGAGGTCAGGGTTCGAGCGGCTCTTCAGGTCACAGCCGGGAAAGGTCTTTAAATGCACTGCAGGCGGATGTGTCTCCTTGAAGGCGGAAGACATACGGAGCATGACTGCCCACACTGGGTAGGGTTCGGCCTTTCAGTGGACGGAGAGAAAAGCAAACACGTGTAGGGTGTTTTTTTGGGGGGATTTGAAAACTTAGAGAAACGCCTCATCTGATAACGAGATCAAGGCTGATTTGGGATTTGTGTGAATACAGGCATGTGTTTGTGACTCCTGGGTAATACGTTGTGAGTCGATTTTGTTACGGATTATGTGAAATGCCAAAAAAACAAATCAGTTGGTTCTAGATCAAATCAAGCCTGAACTGACCCTAGAAGCTAAAATGAATGAACTGCGGCTATCGTATTTTGGTCACGTCATGAGACGACAAGAGTCACTGGAAAAGACAGTCATGCTAGGAAAAGTTGAGGGCAGCAGGAAAAGAGGAAGACCCAACAAGAGATGGACAGACTCAATAAAGGAAGCCGCAGCCTTCAATTTGCAAGATCTGGGCAAGGCTGTCAAAGATAGGACATCTGGGAGGACTTTCATTCATAGGGTCGCCATGAGTCGGAAGCGACTTGATGGCACTGAACACACACACAGATTCTGTTGGCGGGGTCATGGTTCAGTGGGCATGCTCATGGATCCAACCTCGCTGTTTGTAAAGCAGGCTGGTGTAGTGGCCAAGAGTGATTTCTATCACCTGCATTTAATTTGCAGACCCTCTCTTTAAGTTTTATTATACTTTCTCGGCAACGCGGACCCATTCTTTTGTAAGCTTGCTGCTGGGCTTCTGCAATGCGCTCTACGTTGGTGTCAGGGACAGGCCATGAGGATGGTGTGTGGTGTGGTTGAACTCCGTCCAGATGCTGTTGTGCTGTTCTGTTCAAGGCCAGTCTAAGCCTTGTGTTTAGTCTGCATCGATTCCCATACTGTGGGAATCGCCGAGTACTCCTTCCTGCCTCTGGGAGGGGGGCTGCCTAGGTTACCCGTTATCTCCTTTTGCTTTTCCATATATGCCATGTACCTTGCCTTTGCCCCTTACTAGTGTCCTTCTGAATATGGCTTCTGAAACCTATCGATTTGAACCATTAAAGCTGCTTTCGTGGACCTGCCGTCTACTGGAATGTGTTTGTGGGATTGTCGTAGGGCTAGAGCTTACAGTTGGGCTGCCCTTGAAGACAAGCTGGAAATTGCAACTAGTTCAGAACGTGCCAGGCCGATTACCGTCAGGGGCCAGATGACAGGAACACATTTTGCCTGTTTTAAAACAGGGGCATCGGCTGTGATTTCAAGTTCAATTCAACAAGCCCTTCGCAGACTAAGACCCCATATCTGAAGGACCATCTCTCCCTATATGTTCCTGTGTGCCAAATGGCTGCAAATTGCTAGTTTCCCCACTTAAGGAGACCCGTTTGGCAACTATTAGAGCCGGGGTCCTCAACCTTTTCGAGCCTTTAGACCACTGGTTCCCAACCGGGGGTCCGTGGACCCCCAGGGGTCCGCGAGAACTAAATTAAGGTCCGTGAAACATAGTTATAAACCCATAATAAATTAATATTTTCAATTAAAAGTTCTCTATTATAAAAATATATATTCAAATATTATTCTAAGTTTAATGTTTAACTAACAGTTATGATTAAAGTTTATTTTCAAATTCTCTGAATTTTTATTTTGAACCTTGGGGTCCCTGCACTGAACAAAAAAGTCCTAGTGGTCCCTGGTCAAAAAAAGGTTGGGAACCACTGCTTTAGACTTTTGAGAGGGGGTGTGTGCAACCAAGGCCAAAACGACTGCCTCAGGTGGCAGAACCAAGCACAAAACCGCTCTCCTCCCTTAGCGAAATAATTTCAAAAACGGGGCTGCCAGTTCTGAATTGTGAAATTCCTGGAGATTTTGGGAAGGGGATGGAGCCTGGGAAAGGCACGGTTTGGGGAGGCGAGAGACTTCAGTGGAGTTAGTATAATCCCATTCAGTCCACCTTCCAAAGCAGCCATTTTCTCCAGGGGAACTGATCTCTTTTACCTAGAGACCAGTTGTAATTCTACCACCTGGAGACTGTGGCAACCCTACTCAGAAAGGAAATAAAGAGACACAAAGGAAGCCCGAAGGGTGAGGAAGGGAGAAAGAGGAAATGGAACCTAAAGCCTGGATGTCAACCAGTCCTGCGGGAAACCCTTCCATTTGAATGAGGGGAGCTGCCAATAACAAACCCTGCCTTACAAGGGCCCTGTCCATGTTTTGAAAAGCTCCACAGAGAGCCAGCGAGGTGTAGTAGTTAAGAGCGGCGGACTCTAATCTGGAGATCCAGGTCCGTTTCCCCACTCCTCCACGTGAATCCTGCTGGGTGACCTTGGTGCAGTCACAGTTCTCTCCACGCTCTCCAAGAAGAAGAGTTGGTTTTTATATGCCGGCTTTCTCTACCACTTAAGGAAGAATCAAACCGGCTTACAATCACATTCCCTTCCCCACAACAGACACCCTGTTAGGTAGGTGGGGCTGAGAGAGCTCTAAGAGAGCTGTGACTGGCCCAAGGTCACCCAGCTGGCTTCATGTGCAGGGGAAACCAACCCAGTTCACCAGATGAGCCTCCGCCGCCCATGTGGAGGAGTGGGGAATCAAACCTGGTTCTCCAGATCCGAGTCCACCGCTCCAAACCACCGCTCTTAACCACTACACCACGCTGGCTCTCTCTAAGCCTCGCCTACCTCACAAGGTGTCTGTTGTGGGGAGAGGAAGGGAAGGCGATTGTATGCTGGTTTGAGACTCCTTTCTGTAGAGAAAATAGGGGTATAAAAACCACTATTCTTCTATTGGCAAGTGCCGTGGAGTCCATGGGCAACACATTGGGGACCCCATTATTAGAGCCTGCACCTTTTCTATAGTGGCTCCCATCTTGTGGAACAAGCCATGTGAAGACAGGAGAGGGGTGCCATCTTTGGAAATGTATTAGAAGGTGCTGTCAGGCTGTTTTGTTTGTGAGGGTTTTAATGGGGTTTAAGCTGCAGGCGTTTTCCTGGGGGTGCAGGTAATAGGGTTTTTATCGTACTTTGTATACTTTTAATTTTGGAATTGTAGGCTGCCTTGGCTCACACATGGGGAATACATGTTTTAATTTAAAATATATTTGCATGCAGAGGGTCTCCAGTCCAATCCTCAGCATCTCCACTTAAATGGATAAGGCAGTAAGTGATATGAAAGACCTCTGCCTGAGACCCTGGAGAGCCCCTGCCAGTCCAAAAGAGGCAATACTGACTTTGACAGGTTGGTGCGATCATCCTAGATTCTGAAGCAATTATTTTCTGGTATGTCAATAACAACATATCGAGGATAGCGTCTTGTTACACAAGACTTCTGTTGACCCAGAATTCAGATGTAGCCATATCTGGGGAACAGTAGCTACACCTAACAGACATATCCATATTCTTTCTTGGAAGCTCCATTGAATAGCCATGAATAGGATTTTGAGTAGACCTCCTTAGGATCGCTCTTACCTTTTGCTCGAGCACTTATTCTAGGAATACAAATAAATTTTGGATCAGAACTGCCTTTACAACCTCCATAGACAAGGGGGAGTCTGTTTGACGCACGACCACACTCCAGAAGTTAGGTGAGAAAGTTTATTATTTTTAAATACAAATTTTTAAAAACAACTTGCAGGATGTAATCATTATGGAACAATGATCAAGTTTCAAACCCTACGTGGCAGATTCCTGAAAATACCTCACGCTGAAAGGGTCTGCAGACGTGGCACAGATGCCCTGACTCCTTGTCTCACATTCTCCTGGACTGTCACCTATATTACACTGCAAGAGAAAAACTCATAAAACCCTCCGTCTCGAACTTTGCCCCAAACAAAAAGAAAATGCTTCATAATCTACTAGCAGATCGGGATCCTGAGATCACAGGAAACGTGGCTAGATTCCTGCTGATAGCTGCTACTCAATGGGAACTCAGTCAGAAGACAGACTATAACCACAAGGAATGAACTACATCCCATTTTTTAACCTGATTTCACTCCTTGTATTTTAAAATTATTATGCCATTGCCCTGACCTGGATGGCCCAGGCTAGCCTCATCTCGTCAGATCTCAGAAGCTAAGCAGGGTCAGCCCTGGTTAGTATTTGGATGGGAGACCAACCAAGGAAGTCCAGGGTTGCTGTGCAGAGGAAGGCACTGGCAAACCACCTCTGTTAGTCTCTTGCCATGAAAACCCCAAAAAGGGGGTCGCCATAAGTCAGCTGCGACTTGACAGCACTTTACACACACACATTATGCCATTAAAGGTATTTGTATTGTATTGATCAAGTTTCAAATATACAACAGGACTGCTTTTCAGAAATGCAGACTGAACAACCTGGAATGCATTTATTCATTTTTTTCCCCCAACCAGGGTTTGCATGTGCAAACCTGCGCCGGTGCAAAACACCCCCTCCCTCCCATAGCCCTGAGAGTAACCAGATCCATTCCTTTAGTCGTATCCTTTCCAGCCAGCGGTTCAAGCCTCGACCTCCCCTTCCAATTAACTTGTCAATTTCTCCCTTCATCCGGCCGTCAATCACTCCGTCTCCCCCAGCGCTCAAAGCGCGGCGGCACATTTTCCTTCCCCCACCGATCTCCTTCTCGGCTCCCCCACCTCCGTACTCCCTCCCACCTTTGGTTCATTCATAAAGATCCGCAGTCCCCTCCTCCCCCCCCCCCCCAGCGCCAGGTCTTCTCACGCATTGGGCTGGGTGCCAGCAGCTGCAAAGAAGGGGACAGACCCCCCCCGTTACAGCTGAGAGGGGGCGCTATTCCCCCTCCCCACAAACCAACACACACCTGATCCATCTATCCATCCATCCATCCATCCATCCTTTGAAAGGAGATGCTGGCCGGAGCGCTGCGATGGCTGGGGTTCTTTGCAGTCCTGATAGCTACGGGGGCCAACTGGGAAGCAGGTGAGGGGGCATTTGGTTGGGGCGGGGGGAGATGCAGGATCGGAGGTTCAGGAGACCTTTCTGGGGGGGGGTGGGCGAGGAAAGGAGAAAAGGGGGGCAAAATAAAAAAAATAAAAAGGAGAAGTGCCGGGAGGGAAATAGTCAATCGGTGGAGCGGGTTGGAGCAAAGGCATAAAGGAACAATGAAGGGATGAAGGAGGAAAAATACTAGGCTAGATTCGGGTTAAGTGTTAAGGAAGCCAGGCTAGTTGGCTTTGACACCCTCCCTCCTGGCTGCCCCCTCTTAACTTATCAGACCCGGCTCTGGGGTGCAGGGGCTCAAACACGCTCAGAATCCACCCCCTTGTATCAAACGTCCCTTCCACCAAACTCCAAGTACGGTGTGGGTTGGATTCAGGGGAGGTTTGGGAAATACTCTGTACCTGCTCAGAGGCAACCTCGCTGTCTGTCCCACCTTGATCACAGGCTGCGAGGCTCAGCTCTCAGAACCAACTAATTCTTAGTTTCTGCCTTCATGAAGTTTGGTCTTTCCCAAACACCCCCCCCCACCCCGGATCTAAATCGCTAGACCTCCTTTTTTCTTTTCGGAGAATTTAGGGGATCTTGCTTCCTGCCCTTGATGCAAAACCTGCTACCCTTCGGCAAGAACTAGGGTTGCCCACCCACTCTCTTATTCCCTGCCGGATTCCGGTGCTTTTAGCAACCTTGTGGCAGACAGAAATTCAACAGGCAAAGTCTCCCCATGAGGGCATGGGCAAGCTGCGGGCTGCCTTTGCTTGTTCTACAGCTGTTGAAGGAATTTTCTAACAGTTAGAGAGGCTCCTCAGTGGAACAGGCTTCCTCGGGAGGTGGTAAACTCTCCATCCCTGGAGGTTTTTAAGCAGAGGCTAGATGGCCATCTGTCAGCAATGCTGATTCTATGACCTTAAGCAGATGATGAGAGGGAGGGCACCTTGGCCATCTTCTGGGCATGGAGTAGGGGTCACTGGGGGTGTGTGGGGGAGGTAGTTGTGAATTTCCTGCATTGTGCAGGGGGTTGGACTAGATGACCCTGGTGGTCCCTTCCAAATCTATGATTCTGTGTAAACAACAAGGTGGCGATCCTGCTTCCAGCTCCTGTCTTCTGTTCAGAAATGTAATCACCAATGGGAAATGGTCTGTCCATCTCAGTGTAGGCTTTTATTAAATGGCATGATGATAATGCATTTCCTGTCAGATAAACGGTCTTTGATCAGGAGGCCGATAAGACTATTAGATGAGGCATCAACCAAACCAGCTGGATCTGAATTAACTGCTTACTACTTTATCAAGGCATTAGGTTTTAATAAACCTAAAACTCAGTAGCAGATGACAGGTTAAACCTGAACAGCTGGGGGGAGGTAGTTTAGAGTGGGGGTTAGGAAAAGGATGGGAATAGGAAGATTGAGAATAGGATAGATTATTCGGTTTCTATAGGGGTGTTTCTAGTGGTAACTAAGGTTGCCAACTGACCCTGCTCCTGTGCCTTTAAGAGTAATGCGCCCGGCAGAAACAAAATTGCATCTGGAAGACCCAGGTTCAAATCCTTGCCTCGCGAAACTTGTTAGGTGACCTTGGGCTAGTCACGCTATCAGACCCTAACCTACCTTACAGGGATGTTGCGAGGATGAAAAGGAAGAGAGAAGAAAGAGGCATACTGCCCTAAAGTCTATAGAGGAAGGACAGGATTAAAAATGTACTCAACAAAACAAAGCCCCACCTGTTTAATTTCTGCACATTACTCTGCTCTTAAAGGCGGGGGGGGGGGAAGCTGGTAGATCTAGTGGAGGAACTTTGCAAGAGCTGAGCAAAAGAGGTGAACTATGGGCCAAAATTCCTTGGAAAAAAGTTTGTTTCCCTTTACAGGTGAATGGAGATAAACTAGATATTTTCCCTAAATAATTAAATACTCCAGTAGATGGTAAATGTTGCTTTACAAACTGCTTAAAGATGAGCTTTGCAAGAGGTCAGCTGCTAAGTCATTTTGCATACTTACTGCAATAATCCATCATGCTCTGATCCACAGCTAGCAGCAATATAATGGAAGGGATGAAGATAAGGGTAGCCTTGTTGTTGTACACAAATGTTTTTCTATGGGATTGGGTTGCTTCCAGAGATAGCTTTGCACTATGTGGGGTGTTGTATGGACAGTGTGAGGTCAAGCAGCTCCCCTAGCATAACATTTAGCACTTATATAGCACTTTAGAGCATCAAAAGTGCTTTACAAAGAAAAAAAAGTCATAATAAAGGAATGAAAAAGTTCACTTTTCAGTGAACTTTCAAAAATTGTTCTAAATTATATCGCAAATTTTCCATGTGAACATTCATACACCACTTTCCTGCAGCCTTCCCAGAAAGGAAAAACAAATTAACTTATGAAAAAGCTGTGTTACTTAGATCATAAGAAAGCCAATGCTAGATCAGACCAAGGCCCATTGAATCCAGCACTCTGTTCACGCAGTGGCCAACCAGGTGCCTCTAGGAAGCCCCCAAACAAGATGACTACAGCAGCATTGTCCTGCCTGTGTCCCACAGCACCTAATATATTCGGCATGCTCCTCTGATCCTGGGGAGAATAGGTGTGCATCATGACTAGTATCCATTTTAACTAGCAGCCATGAATAGCCCTCTCCTCCATGAACATGTCCACTACCCTCTGAAAGCCTTCCAAGTTGGCAGCCATCACCACATCCTGGGGCAGGGAGTTCCACAATTTAACTTGGTAGCCTTTATCATGCCAGAACTGTGAGAAGTTGTGGGGAGGCGCTGTGGCTGAGTGGACGAGCATCCACTTTGCACACAGAAGTTCCCAGGTTCAATCCCAGGCATCTCCAGTTAAAAAGACCAGGTAGTAGGTGACGATGTGAAAGACTTTTGCCCGAGACCCTGGACAGCCACTGCCAGTCTGAGTAGACAACCCTTGATGGACCCATGCTCTGATGAGTCCATCGGTATAAGGTAGCTTCAGGTGTTCTGTGATTTGTATCTCTTTGATTCCAGGCTTAAACGTTTTGCCTGCCTGACTCCCAGACTCCACCATGTGTTCATGGATTGGTCTAATCTGGAATGGAAATGGTTTAGTGTCCTTCTTGCGTGTTCTGGGAACTCGAGCTACAGCCAGTACATTCTGAGCATGCTCCAAAGCGATACATACGGCTGACTGTATGACCAGTGCAAAAGCAACACGGGCGCTCAAAAACGTTACAGATTTTAACTGATGCGCTCATTAGAGCTGCAGACTCTAATCTGGAGAACCGGATATGATTCCCCACTCCGCCACTGAGCGGCGGACTCTAATCTCGCGAACTGGGCTCAGTTCCCCACTCCTCCCCATGAAGCCTGCCGGGTGACCTTGGGCTAGTCTGTTGCAGGGAGAAGAAGGGAAGGCGATTGTAAGCCGGTTTGAGACTCCTTAAAGGTAGAGAAAACCAGTATAAAAACCAACTGTTCTTCTTCTTCTTTGTTGAAGAGCTTCTAGAGGGAAAGACGGGGAGGGCAAGAAGAACCGTTGCTAGGGGGTTTCATCGGGGCATTTCTGCTGCTTCCTTTTCAGATCCCCTCTGCCCTGCCAGGTACAAACTCAACTGCCTCCTTCGCCGACGGCTGGGCTGTGGGCCCGAAGGTGCCCCCAGCTGCGGCGCTTGTTTCCATAATTACGAGGAGGATGCTGAGGGAAACTGCGTGCCGAAAAAAACCCACAAGCATGGTAAGGCCTATGGAGTGTGTGTATGTGAAACATCAGTAGACCCTGCTGCTAAAATAAAGACGACGTCCAAAAATGTGTGGGGAAGGGGAGCAAGCGCCTTTGGGCTATGAAATCCAAGTGATGTTTGTTCTGAGGGGCTCCATGGAAGAATTTGGGGTCGTTTATGCATGTGTACTTTCACTCACCACGTTCACCCCCCAGTCTCACTCAGTTGTTCCTTGGAGTCATGCATGAGTTTTCCATCCACTAGAGGTGACCTTGCGGCCACCCCTTGTAAATCCCGGGCCTTCCCGTTCCTGTAGTAACCCGATTCTTTGATGTCCCCTGAGATCAGCCAGGGTGAAATCTCCATGCATAAGCCAAAGCAACAGGGGAGTTGGGGTTTTTTTTTTTTTTTTTGATGTTTTTCTCCTAGTAAGTACTTCAGCCAATTACAAATCAGTGTTTCAAGGGGCAGGGATTCAAATGCTTCCTACTTTCTTGGAGTACTTTCTGAGCAGACTCACACAAAGGATTTAAAAATGACACTTGGGTTCACCTCCCCCCGTTCCTTTTAGACAGCTCCATTTTTTGAAATGTTTTTTAACAGGGCACTTGGGTTTCCCCAGGTGGGGAGTGAGGGAAACTGGACATTTATCTCACTGTAAGCACTACAGCCAATTACAAAGCAGCGTTTCAAGGGACTGGGGCTCAAATGCTTCTTGATTTGAGATTGGTGGCTTCTGGAGCATAGCAATTTTTGGATTCGCAACAGAAAAGTATGTGCTGAACGAGCATCAAACCCCAAGTAAAACTCCCATGGATAAACAACTTGGGAGTTCTGTTAGATCCAGACTAGAAAATAACTGTAATGAATGTGAGAAAGAAGTATTGAATTTTCCCAAGTACCAAACTCAGGGGCTACTCCTTGTTGGAGGGACATGAAGTTTTTGGGTTTAGGATTGCCCAACAGGCCTGGAGAAAAATATCCTGTCCCTTGAATAGAGGCTGAACAGGATATTATTTACCAGGTGATATTATTGACCTCCACGCCATGAAAGGCTTCAGCTCCCCATTTCTACACACTAAGTCCCTATTATATGGGCAAGACATTTTTTTATCAAGGTGTGTTGGTGACCCTATTCACCATATGTAAACTACAGATACATATTATGAGCACAAAGAGTCTCCTGCCTGATGTAGTGTAGGAAGGGGAGTGTCTCACCAGGCTCTGGAAAACCCAGGTTTGAATCCTTACTCTGCAGTAAGGCCTGCTGGGTGATTTTGATCCCTTTTCTTTTAGAAAGCAAAACGAAGACCCAGAAGAGGCCCAAAGACTTGTCAGGTCTCATCCGTTCCCTCCTTGCCAAGCATGAGAAGGATTTGCGGCCGCCAAGCATGGAGATCACTCTTCCTGGTATTCAAACTTATCAACATTTCCTCTTTGAGTGTATTGGAGCAGAGCTGCAAGGTGTAATAGTTGGGGGGCCAGATCGGGCTCTATGTGACTTGGGTTCAGATCCCCAGTCTGCCATGTGAGCTTGCCGAATCACCCTGGCCCAGTCAGTCTTTCTCAGCTCAGCCTACTAGGGGTAGGGTTGCCAGCTCCGGGTTGGAAATACTTGGAGATTTGGGGGGTGGAGTCTGAGGAGGGTGGAATTTGAGAAGGGGGGGGACTTCAATGGGGTATAATGCCATGGAGTCCACCTTCCAAAGTGGCCATTTTCTCCAGGGGAACTGATCTTTGTCTCCTTGAGATTGGTAGTAATCCCTGGAGATCTCCAGCTACCACCTGGAGGTTGGCAACCCTAACCAGGGATGGGGAATGGTGATATTGTAAGCCACTGGGGCTTCTACTCCCTTAGTCAAGGAGGCCATAATGTCTCTTGGTCTTGGCTGAGGAATTCTAGTGGCTTCCCCACACACATACCTCCAGAGCCAGCGTGGTGTAATGGTTAAGAGAGGTGGTTTGGAGAAGTGGACTCTGATCGGGAGAACCAGGTTTGATTCCCCGTTCCTCCACAGGAGCGGCAGACTCTAATCTGGTGAACCGGGTTGGTTTCCCCACTCCTCTACATGCAGCCTACTGGGTGACCTTGGGCTAGCCACAGCTCTCTTGGAGCTCTCTCAGCCCCACCTACATCACAGGGTGTCTGTTGGGGAAGGGGAAGGGAAGGTGATTGTAAGCCGGTTTGAGTCTTCCTCAAGTGGTAGAGAAAGTCGGCGTATAGAAACCAACTCTTCTTCTACTACTACTCGGTTCTACTTACATTAGGAAAGTGCCAGCAATTCTCCCCCCCCCTTTTCTTTTTTGAGCTTAGGCTCTGAAGGATTCAGAACCCCCCCACCCCCCAAAAAAGAAGATGCCACTGTCACTCCAAAGTCCTCCAGACTATAGTTGGCCACGAAACAGACCGTGTATTTCAAGGAAATGGGATTCTTACCAAATGTGTGTGTGTTAAGTGCTGTCAAGTCGCTTCCGACTCATGGCGACCGTATGAATGAAAGTCCTCCAAAATGTCCTATCTTTGACAGCCCTGCTCAGATCCTGCAAATTGAAGGCCGTGGCTTCCTTTATTGAGTCAATCCATCTCTTGTTGGGTCTTCCTCTTTTTCTCACCAATACCTGTTTCTTTTTCAGGCGACACGGTATGGTACGAACCGCCGAGCGTCCCCACCACTTTGCCAACCTCTCTTCCTACAAATGCCTCCTACGCCGCGAGCAGCACTCCGGCTTCTTCTGAGTCATACGAAGACACCCCGGCCTCGACCACCACGCCGCCAAGGCGCGTGAAAGTGGATTTCAAGCAGCGGTCTCGGCCCCCGGCTCCTAGTCTGAACAAAGCCGTGTCCCTCAGTGAGTAAGGGGGACTCCGGGAAGGACCGGGCGATGGTGGTACGAGGAGCAGGGGTCAAGGGGGGGGGGAAGGAGGGTTGTTGCTAACAAAACGATGACTCTATGCGTATTTGGCACTCACTAAACTGTGGTTCTTTGCAGCTCTGGTAGTGATGTGTACAGTCACAGGGGTCTCTGGGCTGGTGGTCGCTGCCATCTGCTGGTACAGGTAGGAACTGCATCAACCTCTGATGTATTCGAACACTTGTATACCACTCTTGCGCCCTGACCTGGATGGCCCAGGCTAGCTTGATCTCATCAGATCTCAGAAGCTAAGCAGGGTCAGCCCTGGTTAGTATTTGGATGGGAGACCACCGAGGAAAGCCAGGGTTGCTGTGCAGAGGAAGGCACTGGCAAACCATCTCTGTTCGTCTCTTGCCATGAAAACCCCCAAAAGGGGTCGCCATAAGTCGGCTGCGACTTGACGGCACTTCACACACACATACCCCTCTTGCACGCTAATAAGGTCATTTATGCAAGGGAGGTTTTGCTTTGGATTTGCCGCTCTCTAGATGCACATTTCCTCCATCTGAATGCTCAGAACTCAAAAATAAGCCCCCATGCAGAGTTCTGAGAATTCGGATGGGGAAAATGTGCTTCTAGAGAGCAGTGAATCCAAGGCAAAACCTCCCATGCATAAATGGCCTAAAAGGGATCCCGGCAGGGGGAATGAACTTCAGGGGGACAATGGGGTTCTTTCGGGATTTCCGACGGGGCAATGTGCCCCCCCCCCCAAAGGCTGCCAGATAATATCATGAAGCTGCTCAGGCTGTTCTGTTCAGTCAGTCCTGGTTGGTTTTGTAGCAACTTAGCAAGGCATAGGGTTGTTAGGTTGTTAGTTTTTTTCTAAAGATAAAGAGGGGAGGCTTCCAGTGGATAATACTGTTTGTGAAGAAACTATATATAGAATAGGGATGCCAGCCTTCAGGTGGGACCTGGGGATCTCCTGGAATTACAGCTCATCTGTAGGGGAGGGGCCGTGGCTCAGTGGTAGAGCATCTGCTTGGCTTGCAGAAGGTCCCAGGTTCAATCCCTGGCATCGCCAGTTAAAGGGACTAGGCAAGTAGGTGATGTGAAAGACCTCCGCCTGAGACCCTGGAGAGCTTAGAGGAGGGGCCGTGGCTCAGCGGCAGAACATCTGCTTGGCTTGCAGAAGGTCCCAGGTTCAATCCCTGGCATCTCCAGTTAAAGAGACTAGGCAAGTAGGTGATGTGAAAGACCTCCGCCTGAGACCCTGGAGAGCTTAGAGGAGGGGCTGTGGCTCAGCGGCAGAGCATCTGCTTGGCATGCAGAAGGTCCCAGGTTCAATCCCGGCATCTCCAGCTAAGGGGACCAGGCAAGTAGGTGATGTGAAAGACCTCCGCCTGAGACCCTGGAGAGCCGCTGCTGGTCAGAGTAAAGAATACTGACTTGGATGGACCAAGGATCTGATTCAGTAGAAGGCAGCTTGTTCATGTGTTCATGTGATTACAGAGCTCAGTTCCCCTGCAGAAAACGGATGCTTTGTGGGGGGGGGGGGCTCCATGGCATTGTACTCTGCTGATGTCTCTGTCCTCCCCAGGCTCCATCCCCAAGTATCCAGGAGTTTCCCAACCTAGAGCTGGCAACCCTAAAAAAAAAAAAAAAAAAAAAAAAAAACCATTCCCACCGGTGGCTGGGGGCGGGGGACCTGGCAACCCTAATATCTAGAGAGAAAGAGCGTGGAGGGGCAGGGAAATAAAAAATTAACAGAACCGGTGGAATCCTTGAACTGAACAATGTATTTCCCGTGGCCTGCCTAGACCAAAATAACTATGGTTTGCCTTTGCAGATGGGATAGTAATAATTGCAGTATTACTGTGTCCTATTGGGCCCTGCCTAGGGTTGCTAACCTCCAGGTGGTGGCTGGAGATCTCCTGCTATTACAACTGATCTCCAGTCTAGAGAGATCAGTTCCCCTGGAAAAAATGGCCGCTTTGGCAATTGGACTCTGTGGCATTGAAGTCCCTCCCCTCCCCAAACCCCACCCTCCTCAGGCTCCGCCCCAAAAACCTCCCGCCAGTAGCGTAGAGGGACCTGGTGAGGGCTGTTCGACTGTGGAATGCGCTGCCTCGGAGGGTGGTGGAGTCCCCGTCTTTGGAGGTCTTTAAGCAGAGGCTGGATGGCCATCTGTCGGGAGTGCTTTGATTGTGGGATCCTGCATGGCAGGGGGTTGGGCTGGATGGCCCTTGTGGTCTCTTCCAACCTTGTGAACTTGTGGCAACCCTAGCCCTGCATGAGACAAATAAATTTTGGGTTTGTTTGTACATTTATGATTACCCCCCCCCCCTTCCAGGCTACAGCAAGAAGTACACTTGGCTCAGAAGATGGCCTACACAGCCACGCGGGGAAACCAGTACCGGTACCATCAGCCCAGTGCAGTAAGTGACATTTTGCTACTGTTTGCTGCTCAGTTGTGGAGAAGGTAATAGACAGGGTTGCCAACCTCCAGGTGGTGACTAAAGATAAACCAGCAGTATTGCCAAACAGAACCATTTAGTAAGTATGTTCTATTGTTAGTTATTCACATATAGAATAAACAAAGGCAGTCATAATTTTTGTTACAAGTTACAAGACACAAATTACAAGAGTACAGAGCATTAAATCTCCTGTAACTAGGAGAAAAAGGTTGGAGACGTTTATATGCAATGCTTTTTTTTCTCCACTATGTGGCAATCGACGGGTTAATCCGATCGCATTCTTCAGTCACCAGGACACTGTTGTAATTATTTGCTGAAATTGACAAGTCCTTTAGGTGCGGTTCTTCTGCACTGTTTTCTGCCCCGTTGATTGTAGGGGTATCAGGGTGTAGATGGAAATCACTACAGGGGTCCGGTTAACACCCTGTTTTGACCCCAAAGTAAGTCTTCCTCAGGGACCAATACTGGCTGTTCATTAGTAAGCTCGCCTATTGGTTGAGGACCCAGTCGTGTATTGGTTTAGGACTGGGTCCTCAACCAATACATGAGCTTACTAATGAACAGCCAGTATTGGTCCCTGAAGAAGACTTACTTTGGGGTTGAAACAGGGTGTTAACCGGACCTCTGTAGTGATTTCCATTCCTGTCGATTGCCACATAGTGGAGAAAAAAATGCATTGCATATAAATGTCTCCAAAAATTTTCTCCTAGTTACAGGAGATTTAATGTGCTGTACTCTTGTAATTTGTGTCTTGTAACTTGTAACAAAAATTGTGACTGCCTTTGTTTATTCTATATATGAATAACTAACAATAGAGCATACTTACTAAATGGTTCTCTGTTTGGCAATACTGCTGGTTTATCTTTAGTCAACACACAATACGGCAGGCTAACTAGTATACACTTAACCTCCAGGTGGTGGTTGGAGATCTCCCACTATTGCAACTGCTCTCCAGGCGGCAGTGATCAGTTCCCCTGGAGAAATTGGCCACTTTGGCAATTGGACGCTAAGGAGAGGCAGCGTGGTGTAGTGGTTAAGAGCGGTGGTTTGGAGCAATGGACTCTAATCTGGAGAACCAGGTTTGATTCCCCACTCCTCCACATGAGCGGTAGAGGCTAATCTGGTTTTCCCACTCCTCCGCATGCAGCCAGCTGGGTGACCTTGGGCCAGTGACAGCTCTCTTCGAGCTCTCTCACCCCCACCTGCCTCACAGGGTGTCTGTTGTGGGGAGGGGAAGGGAAGCCAGTTTGATTCTTCCCTAAGTGGTAGAGAAAGTCGGCGTATAAAAACCAGCTCTTCTTCTTCTACATTGAAGTCCCTCCCCTCTCCATACCCTGCCCTCTTCAGGCTCTGCCCCAAAAACCTCCAGGTATTTCCCAACCCAGAGCTGGCAACCCTAGTAATAGAGTCTTTCCCGTCTCCCACCCCCTTGACAATTTTCTCTCTGATTCTCTTCAGTATATGGACTCCAGACTAGCTCAGTCCTGCCAAGTCCATCACTATCAGCATCAGAAGAAGCTTCTCACTAGTGAGGAGTAAGTAGTCTTTTCCCGATTGCTCCATGGGAGGGGCGGTGAATGATTGTGCCACAACCACCCCTGGGTGAGGAAGAGCCTTAACCCCAAAGCTGGAGCTTCCAGGGCATCTCTAGCTGGGAGGGTTGGATCCTGCAATCTGTACACACAAGGGCCTTTTATGCATAGCTGTTTCCCTCGCGGTCACCCCTCCAGCGACTTCGGGTCTTTTGTTTTGATTACGCATGCCGTTTCCGATCGTCAGAGGTCGCCTCGCTCTCCCCCTGCGTTTCCCCACGCGTCGCCCCGTTTTCAAATCCAAGATAAAACAGGCGACGAGGGCAAAATGAATGGAGGAGAGGGGGAGTAGCCAGGGAGCCTGGGTTTCCGGTTGGGGTCCATCTTCTCAGATCCTTTGACTTACGCCACGGTTGCTCTTTCCTCCCTCCAGCAAGGATCCTCCCAAAACAGTAGAGCAGCTCTCCACGGAGTCGGAAAACGAGGATTACACCGTGTACGAGTGCCCTGGATTGGCCCCGGTACGTATCCCCCTGGTGCCGGGTCACTTCGTAACCAGGGCCGTAGAGATGAGAACTGTGAAGACCTCCCTTCTCAGTATGGTTGCCCGCTCTGGGTTGGGAGATTTTTGGAGATTGGGGCGGGGTGGAGCCTGGGGAGGGGGGGTTGGGGGAGGGACCTCAGTTGGACATCTAGCGCCATAGAGTCCACCTTCCAAAGCAGCCCTTTTCTGCAGGGCAACTGATCTCTATCTGGAGATCAGCTGTAATCCCGAGAGAAAGCGAATTAGCTGACAGTCCATTCTTCAGGAGAGAGGGAAAGGTAGAGGGGCTTTTGAGGGCCATTTGAATCCAATGGCTCTGTAACTGGCTCTGTCAAAATTATCTGCTCATCCGCATTTTCCTAGAACTGAGACCCGGCATGTTGTATTGGTCAAGAGCAGTGGAGTCTAATCCGGTGAACCGGGTTGGTTCCCCCACCCCCCGCTCCTCCACATGAAACCTGCTAGGTGACCTTGGGCTAGTCGCAGTTCTCTCCGAACTCTCTCGGCCCCACCTACCTCACAGGGTGCCTGTTTGGGGGGTGGGGGAGGGAAGGGGGTTGTAAACCGCTTTGAGACTCTTTACAGTAGAGGGAAAGCGAGGTATAAAAACCAACTCTTCTGCATGCCAAGCCGATGCTCTACCACTGAGCCACAGACCCTCCCTGCGGGAGCCTGTAGGGGGAACGCTCTTCTTTCCCTGTCAAAGAATGTGAAGACTAACTTTTTTTTCTCCTCTTCTCCTTTCACAGAGTGGAGAGATGGAGATCCACAACCCGCTCTTCGACACCTCCACCCTACGCCGATGCCCTCCCTAAATGCTCGCCGTGTCTCTCTCTGTCCTTTTTGTTTTCACATATTCTGTTCATCTCCACTTGTGGGTTAATGTGGGGAAGATTCAGGCTCACAAATGCCTCTGTGCCCCTTAAGGGGGGGGTAACTGCTTATGTGCATCCAGCTCCCTTCAGGGATAACACCATCTCTAGATAGACAACACTTCCACAACCCTCCTTTTATCCCACCCAGCGTGGTGTAGTGGTTAAGAACGGTGGTTTGGAGCGGTGGAGTCTGATCTGGAGAACCGGGTTTGATTCCCCATTCCTCTACATGAGCGGCGGAGGTGAATCTGGTGAATTGGATTTGTTTCCCCACTCCTACACACGAAGCCAGCTGGGTGACCTTGGGCTAGTCACACTCTCTCGGCTCCACCCCACAGGGTGTCTATTATGGGGAGGGGAAGGGAAGGTGATTGTAAGCCGTTTTGATTCTCCCTTAAGTGGCAGAGAAAGTCGGCATATAAAAACCAACTCTTCTTCTTCTTCCTAATCCTGTGGAGATCTTTTTTTTTTTTTTAGAACAAAGAGTGGAGGCTATTAGGAGATTCTTATTGTAGATCTGCTTCGAGTCGACATTTGTGTAACAATTGGCCAGCATGCCTAGCGTCCTAGATAGATCACGATGGGTCGCCATGTTAGTCTGTCTGTAGCAGTAGAAAAGGGCAAGAGTCCAGAACCTTAAAGACGAACAAAATTTCTGGCAGGTTATGAGCCTTCGTGAGTCACAGCTCACTTTTTCAGATAACTGAAGAAGTGAGCTGTGACTCACAAAAGCTCACACCCTGTCAGAAATTTTGTTCATCTTTAAGGCGCTCCTGGACTCTTGCTCTTTTCTACTAGCCTTGAGAGAACTGAGACCCTCTTCAAGATGTCCTGACATGATAGAGATCTATAAAATTATGTGTGGTATGGAGAGAGTGGACAGGGAGAAGCTTTTCTCCCTCTCATATAATACTAGAACACAGGGTCATCTGCTGAAGCTGGAGGGTGAGAGATTCAAAACAGATCAAAGGAAGTATTTCTTCACACAACGCAGAGTTAAACTGTGGAACTCCCTGCCCCAAGATGGGGTGATGGCTGCCAACTTGGAAGGCTTTCAGAGGGGAGTGGACATGTTCATGAAGGAGAGGGCTATTCATGGCTACTAGTCATTATGCATACCTATTCTCTCCAGTACCAGAGGAGCATGCCAGTCATATTAGGTGCTGTGGGACACAGGCAGGATAATGTTGCTGCAGTCGTCTTGTTTGTGGGCTTCCTAGAGGCATCTGGTTGGCCACTGTGTGAACAGACTGCTGGACTTGATGGACCTTGGTCTGATCCAGCATGGCCTTTCTTATGTACCACTAATTCTCCAACTTGAAGGGTTTCCCTTTGAACCAGCAAGGTTAATTTGCCATCCTAAACACTTACAACCCTCTAAGCCTATTGATTTCCTTGCATTTAGAAGGGCAAAATGCTGCTTAGGATTGCATTGCTAATGTGGTAGAAAAGACCAAGAGTCCAGTAGCACCTTAAAGACTAACAAAATTTCTGGTAGGGTAAGAGCTTTTGTGAGCCACAGCTCACTTCTTCAGTGGGCAGCATACTTATGTGCGCCCAGCTGATGTTGATACAGATGTGTATACCCATCGGCACTGGAAAATTCAGTTTAGCCTTGTTTGAACTGGCTGGATGCACTTTCTGATGCAAAGGGGTGGGTGGCACCCTCCTCCACCAGTTCTTACGTCGGGACTATTTACCCCACTGCATTGGGGCTATAGCCTTTATTTCCTCTTGTTCATTTATAGAACCACTTTCCCTTCTCAGCTCAAAGCAGAGAACGCTATTAAATCCAGGGCTATCACCCAATTAAATTGATTTTTATGAAACGCTGTCGGTTAATTAAAACTGCACAGGAGATGCTGAAACAGTACGTCTAGAATAATATTTAGTACTTGTACAGTGCTTTCAAGTATTCAGAGTGTTCCACATACATGTAATCCTTACATGTTGTAATCCTTACGCCAACCCTGTAAGGTGGATCATTGTTATAACCCCCCATATTGGAGTTGGGAGGTTGAGGCTGAAAGATAGTGGCTTTTCTGCGGCTACGTAGAGCAGGGGTGTCGAACTCATTTGTTACGAGAGCCGGGTATGACATAAATGTCACTTGGTTGGGCCAGGCTTCGCCAGCCCAGATTGGGATGAGGTATGGTGGTGACTGCCTTGGCTGGCTCGGGGGCCAGATAAGAGCTCTCAGGGGTCACGTCCGGTCCTCAGGCCGTGTGCTTGACCCTCTTGACTTAGAGGGCTCCTGCCACAGATGAAATTGAAACCAGAGACTGCCCGCTCCGTCATTTGGTCGGATACTCACTCACTTTCGGCTGGCCTTACTTTGTTTAAAAAACAGACTCATACTTTGTCTTCAGATGATGCACATCACCTTAGAAGAGGCGTTCTCCTTCCTCGCCAGCACAGGAAGGAATCTCTCATTTAGGATAGTGCATGTCGCCTACGGTGCTTTTATCTTTAGCTGACCAAACTCTTTAATCAATATATGATTGACGTAACATTAAAAGAAATTGTAGCGTTGTAAAATATAACATCTGATACCAACAACCTTAAAGCCAAACAGCCCTGAAGCCGCTATCTCCAGCCGAGCATACCAGAACTACACATGAAAAGCAAGAGAGATAAATGGCTTCACCTTGGCAGCGGAAGCTATGGAGCAGCCTCACCTGGAAAGAGAGGATGCTGCTGAAAAGGCCCTTCCCAGACCATCCACAGATCCTCCCTTCGTGATAACCCTCAGCATGGACCAGGGAGCTGGGGTCCTCATTCCACCCCCTAGCCTCTGCACATGTATGCGTATGCATGCCTTCATGCCAATGCTACGATCTAACAATACGATGTGGTGCGCAATCTGCACAAGTAAGAAACATCAAAAGCGTACAGTAGTACCGCTAATCAAAAAATACCATTACATACAATTGTGGAATTCTGACTTCAATCTCTAATACATACCAACAAAAAAGTGGTGCAGTGGTTAAGAGCGGTGGTTTGGAGCGGTGGAGCCTCATCTGGAGAACCGGGTTTGGTTCCCCACTCCTCCACATGAAGCCAGCTGGGTGACCTTGGGCTAGTCACAGTTCTCTCAGCCCCACCCACCTCACAGGGTGTCTGTTGTGGGGAGGGGAAGGCGATTGTAAGCCGGTTTGAATCTCCCTTAAGTGGTAGAGAAAGTCGGCATATAAAAAACCAACTCTTCTTCTTATACAGGCTGTCAATTCATCAGGTGAAGTTCCGAGATGCGCTGAGGAAAAAATTCAGCAGATTCAGACTGCGGACAAGTCGAAACGAATTCAAGTTACAAGTTAATCTTCAAAATATAATTATCCAGTAAATTCAGGTTGTAAATTTCCTAAGCACATGTATAGCTGATGAATTGACAACCTGTATAAATTTTTTGTTGGTATATTTTAGAGACTGAAGTCAGAATTCCACAATTGTATGTAATGGTATTTTTTGCTTAGAGTTACTACTGTATGCTTTTGCTCTTTTGCTATTTCTAGTACCTTCATTCCCCCCCCCCCCGGGGTTTATTGAGTAAGAAACTCGACAGGCCTGTCCCATCAATCCATCCCCCCGCGTTCCCCTCTTCTTCATGCGACACCTTCCATTTCTTGCCCTATTCAAATCTCGTCTCTGTGTATGCGCCGGAAGCCACACGTTGGTTGTAAATTTACACATTGTATATTACAAGCGTTGTACATGTGTCTTGGTCGGATGTTTTGTGTGCGCCTTCTGTGACCGCAAGGGTGCTCTAGGCATCTCGGTAAGATATTGCTGGTGCCTGTCTGCTCGCTTGTTTTTGTGGCGTACTGATCTGGACTGGAGAAGGGTCAGGCGCAAAGGAACAGCTTTGAGGACCTTAGTCTAGACCTTGGCATCTAACAATTTCGTTACAAGCTTCCGGGTGCCCCTTCTCGTAGTAGCGCACTACTGTGTATCCCTAGTTGAGAGTCCTACTCTGTACTGCAAATTTGGGGACTAGAGACCCACTGCCAGACTTGTGGTGGATTAGTCAAGTGGCTTGGATCGAGGGTTGCCAGCCTCCAGGTACTAGCTAGAGATCTTCTGCTATTACAACTGATCTCCAGATGATAGAGATCAGTTCCCCTGGAGAAAACGGCCGCATTGGTCACTGGACTCTATGGCACTGAAGTCCCTCCCCTCCCCAAGCCCCACCCTCCTCAGGCTCCACCCAAAAAAAACCTCCCGCTGGTGGCGAAGAGGGACCGGGCAACCCTACTTGGATCCTTTGAATTATTCATGTATTTATTAAGTAAGATAAAAGTAGTCAGTTCTCTGTGGAAGCACCAGATCATTACTGACCCATGGGGTGACATCACATCCTAACATTTACTAGGATGTGATGGGGTTTTTGCCATTGCCTTCCCCAGTCATCTATACTTTGGCTCCAGCAAGCTGGGTACTCATTTTACTGACCTCGGGAGGATGGAAGGCTGAGTCAACCTTGAGCCGGCTACTTGAAATCGACTTCTGTCGGGATCGAACTCAGGTCATGAGCGGAGCTTCTGACTGCAGTACTGCAGCTTTCCTCTCTGCACCACTTTAAAAAAAAATCCAGAGTTTAAGGAGCTTGGGGCAATCTACATGGGTTTCTCCCTTGTCCATTTCACTTTCACAACAACTCTGTGAGGTAGGTTAGGCAGGGAGAGTGAGAGGATTGGCCCAAGTTCACCTGGTAAGCTTCCAAGCCAGCATGGTGTAGTGGTTGAGCGCGGTGGTTTGGAGTGGTGGACTCTAATCTGGAGAACTGGGTTTGATTCCCCCACTCCTTCGCATGAGCGGCAGACTCTAATCTGGGGGACCGGGTTGGTTTCCCCACTCCTCCACATGAAGCCAGCTGGGTGACCTTGGACTAGTCACAGCTCTCTCACAGCCCTACCTATCGCACAGGGTGTCTATTGTGGGGAGGGGAAGGGAAGGTGATTGTAGCCGGTTTGATTCTTCCTTAAGTGGTAGAGAAAGTCAGCATATAAAAACCAACTCTTCTTCTTCTTCTTCAAGGCACACTAGGGATTTGAACCTGAATCCCTGAAATTTTATTCTGGCACTTGAACCACTCTACGATCCTTTGCACAAGACCTTTGAACCACAGGACAGTGGAGGGTCCGGAAAAGATCCTTGCTATCCCCTTCTCACAGGCGCCCCAAAGGATAGGCGGGTCTCAAGAACGGTGTGGGGTGCAGTGCAGAAGGCTGCTGCTGGGGGTGGAGGATGGGACAGAAATTCCTCACGCTTTCACGAGTTGTGAGGATGGTGCAAAAGCTTGCCTGCGGGGGAGAAGGGTCACGCCTTCCAGCTGCCGCATTACAATCCCATGCCATTCCTGAGACTGGGCCCACCTTCAGGAAGGGCTGCGTGCAGGGGAGCGGGGGAGCTCCCGATTCTCCAGCGATAAGAAGAAATATACCCTTTCTTCCTGCCTCTGTATCCCAGCTCCCCACTTGCTGCTTCCAACTAGGGTTGCCAACCTCCAGGTACTGGAGAAGAAAAAGGCACCTCTATACTAATACCAAATAGGTTAGGAAAACCTAACAGGGGCAACAGTCATGTACAAAAAGGTGCAATTTATATAAGCTACTGAAGTGAAAACATGTACAGTATTGTACAGCAAAGTACTTTGCTGACATCTTTTTGTAACCTGATTTATGCTTACCCTACATGGGATGGTATCAAGTTTGTGTATGACAGCACACTTTGTGGAAGCAATATTTGAAGGACTGAAGAAGGATTCCATATTATTGTGAATCTGAAACGGCCGTATCCTATGGAAGATTGTGGCTTCTTATGAAATTTTGTAAACAGAAACTGGATTGCTACTGTTACTCTGTTGAGACTCTTGGAAAATTATTGTGGCTCCTTGCTGTATATATTGTACATATTGATTGTTAGTTTGCTGTGTGGTTACCTTGTTGAGTACAATATTGTACATGTTTTCACTTCAGTAGCTTATATAAATTGCACCTTTTTGTACATGACTGTTGCCCCTGTACTGTTTTCCTAACCTCCAGGTACTAGCTGGAGATTTCCTGCTATTACAATGGATCTCCAGGTGACATAAACCAGTTCCCCTGGAGAAAATGGCCACTTTGGCAATTGGACTCTATGGTATTGCAGTCCCCAAGCTCTCCAGGTATTTCCCAACCCGGAGCTGGCAACCCTATCTCCAGGCGATAGAAATCAGTTCCCCTGGAGAAAATGGCTGGTTTGGGCAATTGGACTCTAGGGCATTGAAATCCCTCCGGTGGTGAAGAGGAACCTGGCAAACCTACTTACAACACCTGCTGACCTCAGATCCTACATGTAGTTTTTCCCCCCCTAAGCAAACAGATAATCAATCAATCGACCTTTATTGGCATATACTCAGAAATATGACGTAAGCAGTACACAAAATTCACTGTCCATAGCAAACAGATTATTTTGCACTACCCTTCACCAAATATGTGCCCTCTGTCGGTAGTGTATTTTTGGCAGCTTAATCTGAGCAGGCTGAATGTTCGTGAATGGTCTGTGACGTCACAGAAGCCCAAATGGCTACAGATGGCTCACAAGCCTACCGCAGCAGCCATTTTTAAGCCACAGAGAGAAACAATGCAGACAAAAGTATTTGAAAATAATTGTGGGGGTAGGTGTGTGGGGAGCCCAGACCTGGATAGCCCAGGCTAGCCCCATCTTGTCAGATCTCAGAAGCTAAGCAGGGTCAACCCTGGCAGGTATTTGGATGGGAGATCTCCAAGGAGTACCAGGGGCGTGGTGCGGAGGCAGGCAATGGCAAATCACCTCTGAACATCTCTTGCCTTGAAAACCCTACAGGGTCACCATAAAACAGCTGTGACTTGATGGCAAAAAATGGGTGGGAATTCATCCAATTCCTTTCAAAATTCCAGATAGTATCTAATTTCAATTGTGTTTTCCAGCATTCCTAATTGAGGGTTCTGTTGCATTCAGAGAATCTTTGGAGAGCGTGTTAAAGGAGAGAATTTGGCAAGGATCTAATATGGGCATTTATCTCGTTTAAGATGATGTGTGAAATGTGTACAGTGTACAGAAGTAATGTTTCACTTAACTTGTGGTACTCACCGCCACCGGACGTAGTTGAGTTTAAGAGGGGCTTAGACAAATTCATGGAGGCTGCTTCATCTGCTGTTAACCACAAAGACTAAACAGAACGTTTGTGTTCAGAGGCTGAGGTCTGGTTGCGACATGAAGGAGAGTGAGGTAGTAGAGAACCAAGGGGATGTAATTCCCCACACGCTCCCGACCTCAGGGGAAGGATCACATTTTTTGGAATGCTCTGTCCTATGAACAACTCCCTGCAAATAACCTGCACAGCAAATGGGAAAAGGAGAACAGAACATGGCTTCAGGTTGTGTACGTGTATGTATAGTGTCATCAAGTCATAGCTGGCTTAGGGCAACCCCATATAGGGTTCCCAGCTCCAGGTTGGGAAGCACCTGGAGGTTTTTGGGGCGGAGCCTGAGGAGGGCGGGGTTTGGTGAGGGGAGGGACTTCAATGCCATAGAGCCCAATTTCCAAAGTGGCCATTTTCTCCAGGTGACCTGATCTCTATCGGCTGGAGATCAGTTGTAATAGCAGGAGATCTCCAGCTAATACCTGGCGGTTGGAGAGAAAATAGGCACCACTGTACTGGTATTAAAGGATTAGGAAATTAGTACAGGAGCGAGAAACTAGTTAACAAAAGGGCGAAAAGGTTTTTATAGCTACTTAAGTACACAATGTATCCTTACCCCGATGGGGATGTGTGATGTAACCTGCAACGTTTTGATGAATATACAGAAATATAAGAAGACCATTGATTGAAGGACTGATGAAGAATTATTAAGAATTTGAAACGGCCCGTATCCTCATCAAGATTTTGGCTTCTACAAGACTACAAGACATCTCATTTGAAAAAACTTGTTGTACTCTCTCTCGAGACATTCTTGAACCTTGTGTCTCCATTGCACAATTGTCACTTTAATTGTTGTCATATTGTAGGTCATGTCTATGTATGTTCACCTTCATGTGCAATTAAGTAGCTATAAAAACCTTTTCGCACTTTTGTTAACTAGTTTCTCACTCCTGTACTAAGTACCTGGTGGTTGGCAACCCTAGCCCCATAGGATTTTGAAGGTAAGAGAGAAACAAAGGCGATTTGCCTTTGCCTGCCTCTGCGTAGTGACCCTGGACTTCCTTGGTGGCTTCTCATCCAAGTTCTAGGAAGGACTGACCCTGCTTAGTTAGCTTGGCGAGGTCTGACAAGATTGGGCCAGCCTGGGCCATTCAGGTCAGGATTGACAGATGTTGCAGTTTTGCAAATAAACACGAGTCCAGGTTGAAGATTCTCTCAAGATGTGAAACCTTTTCTTAGCTTTCTGACAAACGGACCAGAAAACCAGCAGGTACAGTGCCGACCTGTCTCCTGGTCTGCAGCAGATCCAGCAAGCCCCGAAGGAACAAGCAAAAGGCAAACTAGAAGAAGAAACGTCTAGGCCCCAATTAGGTACTAGGCAACATCACCCACCCACCCCATCTTGTGAATAACTTTCCAAGCAAATTTATTTATTCTGTTTCTATCCTGCCCCTCCATAATGCTTATCCCTGGGGGAGATGGGATTCTGGTTTACATTCATTTCTAGGGTTAAAAAATGCCTGCTGCAATTACAGTCCTGTATGTCACCGAAGAAAGCTGATAGGAAGAAAATAGATTCCTTCAAAATGTGGTGTTGGAGGAGAGTGTTAGGGATACTGTGGACTGCCAAAAAAAACAAATCAGTGGGTTATATGGATCAAATCAAGCCTGAACTGACCCTAGAAGCTAAAATGAATGAACTGCGGCTGTCGTATTTTGGTCACGTCATGAGATGACAAGAGTCACTGGAAAAGACAGTCGTGCTAGGAAACGTTGAGGGCAGCAGGAAAAGAGGAAGACCCAACAAGAGATGGATGGACTCCATAAAGGAAGCCACAGCCTTCAATTTGCAAGATCTGAGCAAGGCTGTCCAAGACAGGACATTTTGGAGCACTTTCATTCATAGGGTCGCCATGAGTCGGAAGCGACTTGACGGCACTTAACACACACACACATCACTTTAAACAAAAGAGCAGAGTCCAGGAGCACCTTAAAGACTAACAAAATTTCTGGCAGGGTATGCGCTTTTGTGAGCCACAGCTCACTTCTTCACATACTGTAAACAAAAGTTACATTGATGTATGTGCTGGAATGACTTTACATATGCTAGTGAGTAACAGCTCTTCCTCTGGATGGGGTGGGCCTGCTGAAAACTATGGCCTCGGGTTCAGTCTTCTCCCAAAGGAGCATATCACCCATCCACACCCTTATCTATGCTATGAATGGCTAGGATTGCCAACCTCCAGGTACTAGCTGGAGATCTCCCACTATTACAAAAAATTAGTGCTCCGTAACGAACTTCTCTCCTGCAAAGTGCTCCATGACTCAAAACGTTCGGGAACCGCTGGATGACATGATAATCAGGGTTGCCAACCTCCAGGTACTAGCTAGAGATCATCTGCTATTACAACTGATCTCCAGCTGACAGAGATCCGTTCACCTGGAGAAAATGGCCGCTTTGGCAATTGGACTCTAGGGCGTTGAAGTCCCTCCCCTCCCCAAACCCCACCCTCCTCTGGCTCTGCCCCCAAAACCTGCCAGTGGGGGAGAGGGACCTGGCAACCCTATAAATTGATGATGATGACAATAATGTGCCACTAGATTGTGAATAGCAATAATTTGTCACAAACTAATACTTCTGGTGCCTTGTGGGATACAAAGGGGCCAATGGACAGGGTCCTCAAGGGTCCTCCCACCAGTAGCAAAGAGGGACCTGGCAACCCTATGAATGGCCTAACCACCTATAGCTGTGCACCATACTGCTTGCTGCTGGTCAGAGGGGTTGCCGTCTCACGTCTCAGGCATTTTACACACTGCACTCTGCCCTTCGCATGTGTCCTAAGCCTCGCTGCTGCCAGCTTCCCTCTATTAGCCAAGGTGCTCAGGTTTGCCTCAAAATCCTTTGCAGATCACTGTCCCTAAATCCCATAGCGCAAGATCAGAGTGTGTAGCAGAGAACTGATCGGGAAAGGGCTGCCAGTCCATCTCACTACTTCCACTAGGGGGCAGAAGGGAGCCTGGAAAAGATACCTCTCCCGGCTGGCCTGCCATATGGTTTCCCTCTGCTGTTGTGTCTAATATAAATCTTTCCTGCTGGTTACTTCGGCTGTTAATGCCTTTAGAGCTCTGCCAGGAAGAAAAAGGGATTCAACCAGAGAGCAATCACTATGGCAATATGCACAAAAGGTGATACACAGACAACATTTGTCTGTAAAACATTTTTGACTGATTTAATTAGAAGCAGTGTGGGAGTGCCTGTGAGCATCATCTTCTTCAATACATTACAATTGAAAGGAAGAAGCACCTGAAAAGGAAAAGAAATAGAAGATTATTGATTTTGGACAATACTTACCTTCACATGGACCACAATAATTTGCAACTGAGGAAAGTTGTGAAACAGAATGAATTCCGGAATTCTGTCTTGACCTGTTGAATTGTTGGTCTTGGGATATGTTTCAGTTTACATGGTAGTTCTTATGAATGGACAAAAAAAATACAGGAATTGTATTTAATATCATTGGCTCATTTTTTTCTGTGTATCACCTTTTGTGAATATTGCTATAGTGATTGCTCTCTGGTTGAATAACTTTATATTGCGATCCAAGCTGTACTTGTAAGGAAGAAAAAGGGGGCAACCTGTCTCTGCAGCCCCTGCCGTCCTGCTTCCCTGGCAGTGCCTCTCCCGGCCTTTGCCTCGCGCTGCTCTTTCCGACGGTCGGATTTGGGCAATGGAGAGGAGCTTGGGTGGGTGGCGGGGTGGGATAGCTGTTTGGTACCATTCCAGCTGCGCCTCATGGATGGTTGCCCATCCTTTTTTTCATTTGCGTACCCCCTGGCAAGAGCCCCGTGGCGCAGAGTGGTAAGCTGCAGTACTGCAGTCCAAGCTCCGCTCACGACCTGAGTTTGATCCCGACGGAAGTTGGGTTCAGGTAGCCGGCTCAAGGTTGACTCAGCCTTCCATCCTGCCGAGGTCGGTCAAATGAGGACCCGGCTTGCTGGGGGTCAAGGGAAGATGACTGGGGAAGGCACTGGCAAACCACCCCGTAAAACAAAGTCTGTCTGGGAAACGTCAGGATGTGATGTCACCCCATGGGTCAGGAATGACCCGGTGCTTGCACAGGGGACCTTTATCTTTTTTTAACCCCTTGGCAGCCCATTTCCATAAATTGTATCTCTTCCATTAACAAAATGTTTGTAATTAATATAGTTGCTGTTATTTCAAGTGCCTTTTCCTGCCATTATTCAATTTTTTTCATGTACCCCTAAATGTCCTGGTTCGTACCCCTGGGGGTGCGTGTACCCCAGGTTGGGAACCACTGTCCTAGATCAGGGCTTCTTAAACTTTTCCCACTCGCAACCCCTTTTCGCTCAAGAAATTTTTATGCGACCCCGGGTATATAAAATAGGTATACAAATCAACCATTTACTGATAATAAATCATAAAAGGACTGAACCCCAGCGTGCAAAACACATGCTTTACCAATGAGTCACAGCCCTTCCCCCAGTCACCTGGCTCCAGGAGGTCAACGGGTTTTGAACCAGCCTAGTCAGTGTGCCCAGTGTCTGAAGCCACCCACACAGGAACCTGAGTGATCAATGACTTCTTGGAGCTTTCTGTATACTACCTTGAGCATATAATAGAAGAAAGATAAATGCTATAAGCTATAGTAAAATAATAGATAATATACATCATGATAATGAGTACGTTATATAAATACATATAAGTAATAAATGCTTGTAATGAATAACATACCTGAAGATTAGAAGACTGAGAGGGGATATGATAACCATCTTCAAGTACTTGAAGGGCTGTCACATAGAGGAGGGTGCAGAGCTGTTTTCTGTTGCCCCAGAAGGTCGGACCCGAACCAACGGGTTGAAATTAAATCAAAAGAGTTTCCCTCTAGATGATAGGAAGAATTTTCTGTTAGAGCGATTCCTCAGTGGAACAGGCTTCTTCGGGAGATGGTAAGCGCTCCTTCCCTGGAGGTTTTTAAGCAGAGGCTAGATGGCCATCTGTCAGCAATGCTGATTCTATGACCTTAGGCAGATCATGGTGTGTGTGTGGGAAGGGGGTATCCTGGCCATCTTCTGGGCATGGAGTAGGGGGTCACTGGGGTGTGGGGGGGAGGTAGTTGTGAATTTCCTGCATTGTGCGGGGGTTGGACTAGATGACCCTGGTGGTCCCTTCCAACTCTATGATTCTATGACATACCAATAGTGCTTTTTCCTAGCGTATTTTTTATCCCACCTTTCCTCCAAGGAGCTTAGAATGGTGCACCTGGCTCCATCTTCTCCATTTCATCCTCACAACAACCCTGTAGGATTAGCTGGGCAAACCTCCAGGTCAGAGCGTGGATGCGAACCCAGCTCTCCCCAATCCTAATCCTGACGTTTAACCACTACGCCACACTGGCTGTCCACAATACTGGGTAAAGGAAACCTCCACATGCAGAGGCAGTATACCTCTGAATACCTAAGCTAGGAGGCAGCAGCAGGGGAAGGCCTTGGCCTCTATGCCCTGTTGATGGCCCTCCAGAGTAACTGATCGGCTACTGTGTAAGAAGAAGAAGAGTTGATTTTTATATGCCGACTTTCTCTACCACTTAAGGAAGACTCAAACCGGCTTACAATCACCTTCCCTTCCCCTCCCCACAACAGACACCCTGTGAGGTAGGTAGGGCTGAGAGAGATGTAAGAGAGCTGTCATAGAATCATAGAGTTGGAAGGGACCACCAGGGTCATCTAGTCCAACTCCCTGCACAATGCAGGAAATTCACAACTACCTCCTCCACACACCCCCACTGACCCCTGCTCCATGCCCAGGTGTGGCCAAGATGCCCTCCTTCTCATAAACTGCCTAAGGTCACAGAGTCAGCATTGCTGACAGATGGCCATCTAGCCTCTGGGTTCATCCAGCTGGCTTCATGCGTGGGAGTAGGGAGACCAAAGAGATGGATGGACTTAATAAAGGAAGCCACAGCCTTCAGTTTGCAAGATCTGAGCAGGGCTGTCAAAGATAGGACATTTTGGAGGACTTTCATTCATAGGGTCGCCATGAGTCGGAAGCGACTTGACGGCACTTAACACACACACACACAACCAACCCGGTTCACCAGATTAGAGTCCACTGCTCCAAACCACCATTCTTAACCACTACACCACGCTGGCTCTCAAGACAAGATAGGATGATGGACTGGAGTACCCCTTGTCTGGTCCAGCAGTGCTCTTCTTAACGTTCTCAGGGTCCTTCTTTGGAGGGCCCATTCATCTACGAACAGCCAGAACAGATCCTGTCCCCCAAGGCCCTGAGATAGGGTCAGCCCTTCCTGACACAATACATGACAATTAAGGGGGTGATGGGCCATTGTCTGGGCCTGGATGGCTCATCCAGGATACAAGCCCTCAGCCTTCAACTGCTGGCGAACCACTCCTCCAAAGTTTCCCCCTTTCCCTGGAGGGGACTTCTGAGCCTTTAGAGCAGTACCTGTTGAACTCAGTAGCAAAAGCAGCCTGGAGATTTGTGGGGGTTGGGAGAGAAAGAATACGCTGGGCGAAAACGCATGGTCGCTTTATCCTCCTTTAATCCCTGTTTTAGCCAGGATCGAACGCACATTAGGAGAAACGCATGCGTTCGATCCTGGCTGAAACAAAGGAGGATAAAGCGACCATGCGTTTTCACCCATTGACAACAAATACAACCTCCTCCCCCTGAATCTTGATGCTCGGGAAAGTAAACAGGGCTTTCTTTTCCAACAAGCCAGTGCGGCGTAGTGGTCAAGAGCAGCGGACTCTAATCTAGAGAACCGGCTTTGAGCCTGCTGGGCGACCTTGGGCTAGTCACAGTTCTCTCAGAACTCTCTCACCCCCCCCCACCCCGATCTCACCCCGACCTGTTGGGGTGGGGGGAAGCGATTTGTAAGACGCTTTGAGGCTGCTTATGGTAGAGAAAGAAGAAGTGAGCTGTGGCTCACGAAAGCTCCTACCCTACCAGAAAATATTTTTTGTTAGTCTTTAAGGTGCTACTGGACTCTTGCCCTTTTCTACCATGGTAAAGAAAAGCAGGGTATAAAACCCAACTCTTCTTCCTTAAAAATTTGCCTGTTTTTCCCTGCTGTCACATAATAAGTTGGTATTTTCACTGAGCTGTCCACCAAGACTCCAAGATATCTTTTCTGTCCAGTCTATCCAGCGTACCAGCATGGTATGGTGGTTAAGAGCGGTGCTTTGGAGTAGCGGAGAAACGGGTTTGATTCCCTACTCATCCACATGGGCGACGAATGCTAATCTGGTGAACTGGATTTGTTTCCCCAGTCCTACACATGAAGCCAGCTGGGTGACCTTGGGCTACTCACACTCTCTCAGCCCCACCTACCTCACAGGGTGTCTGTTGTGGGGAGGGGAAGGTGATTGTGAGCCGTTTTGATTCTCCCTTAAGTGGTACAGAAAGTCAGCATTTAAAACCCAACTCTTCTTCTTCTATCTCTTGTTGTTAGACCTCTAGGGGAACTGGTCAGCTACTGTGTGAGACAGGATGCTAGACTAGACGGAACACTGATCTGATCCAGCAGGGCTCTTCTTATGTCCTAATGGACTAGGACTCACAAGACCTGAGTTCAAATCTCCATTCAGGCATGCAATTAATTGGGTGAACATAGGGTTGCCAACCTCCAGGTACTAGCTGGAGATCTCCTGCTATTACAACTGATCTCCAGCCAAGAGAGATCAGTTCACCTGGAGAAAATGGCTGCTGTGGCAATTGGACTCTATGGCATTGAAGTCCCTCCCCCCAAACCCCTGCCCTCCTTAGGCTCCACCCCCAAAATCTCCAGGTGTTTCCCAACCAGGAGCTGGCAACCCCAGGTGAACATGAGCCACTCTGTCTTTTTCTCTGTCTAACCTGCTTCAGAGGGTAGCTGTAAGGATTAAATATGATCGGGAAAGAACCAGTTTCTTGATGGAAGGGTGGGATAAAATATGTAATAGATGCACAATATAATTTGGAGCGACAGAAACAATCAAGGCTGGCATTCTGCCAACTGGGAAAATATCAACTTAAAATAACTGAGGTATACTTATACACACAAACACTTCTGAAATGCAAAACAGCATTTTCATGGAGACGGAGCATGCTGACCAACAATTTAAAAAGGATGCATGTGTTACATAAAATGGGGGAAACATTCTTTTTGGATTGAAGACCCCCCAAAAATGGTCTTGTGGGATCTTAAATTATAATAGGTTTATTGAAGCATATGCCCACTTTGGTAGGTCGCCGAATTTAAACTTCCTTCTGCAGACTGTATATACAGCAATCGAGGGTTCAATTCCTGCATCCGACTCCGCTGGTCTTTAAGCTCATGTTTGAATATTCATTCTTAAGGTGCCCCAATAATGCTTTTGTTTTTACTGCAACAGAGTAACAAGGCTGCATCACTTGATCTTAGAATGAAAAGGAACGTTTCCACATTCTCATTTTACCCAGTCGTCCATCTTCTCTGCCGCTCAGCTTGTCTCTCCATTTCCCTGCAAACCGTACGGGATTGCAGACTTTAGTACCGTTGCAACAGAGACACGTTGAGCTACGGAGACAGGTATAGTTGGTACATAAGAACAATGTGAACAGCATGACGGGAGTTTCTTTCACTTATGGTGGACCTGTAAAAAAGTTTAAAAAATTAGGTCACAGTTATATTCTATAATACAGAAGATTTTGAAGGTTAATGTACAAATGAAACCAGAAATTTATCTTTTTATGGATAGCCAGTTTTGGGGGGGAAATATGGATGTTTGTTTTTATAAATGATTTCAGAAGCAAGAATATTATATGCACAGAAATGGAAAAATTCGTATATACCTACAATAGAAGAATAGCTTGTCAAGATGTTGGAATTAGCGGAACTGGCCAAACTGACTGCTCTGATAAGAGAAAATAACTCATCTAAGTTTGTAGAAAATTGAAAACCCTTTATTGACTTTTTGCATAAAAGGGGGGAAATGAATTGATGATTTGTGGGTTTGAAGGTTAGAAGAATAAGAATGCAGGCATGATAGAGAAAAGTTTGATTTTTAGTTGTAAGAATAATTGTAAAAGTTTTTGTATTTGTAGCTAGAGAACAGGAAGTAATTTCTTAATTAGATTTATGTTCAATACAAACGAAAATGGAAGCCTCTTTTTGTTTGTTTGTATTTTTATATTATTTTTCTTTCTTTCCTTTTTATCCCGTTTATTGTCTGGATGCCATTTGGATAGCAATACATTTAATAAAAAACATGAGGAAGAATACAAAAGAACAATTAGAGCTGTTAAGTCTTTAAGGTGCGACTAGACTCTTGCTCTTTCCTACTACTGCAGACAGACTAACACGGCGACCCACTGTGAACTGGAGCTGATATTCAAGTAGAATATCCAGCAGATGTTCAATTGGAATATGCCTTATACACACTGGATAGGGGATATTGTTCTTTATTAAAGAGGTACGGTTTACAAGGGGCGCTCTTCTGGAGGGAGCAGATGACCTTGATTTCCACTTTGGGTGGGGTGGTGGTGGAAGGACTTGTTTACAGCCAAAGTGGGTACATTTGGGGAGGGGGCACTGGTAAGAGGCTAGGGAGGTGTGAATGCCTCATTGTTGGGGGAAGCTGATGGGACCTTTTGGAGGTGGGCAGTGGGGGGGCTGCGCAACCCCTGTTGGCCAAGAGAGAATCGGAGTCCAGGAAACCAACCCCACGGGAGAGCCATCAAGGCCTTGGCAAGAGCCATTGATAAATTGACAGCTCGTTTTGCAAGAGAATGGGGACTGAAGGGCCTTTGATACATTGTCCTGGTCGCCTGGGCTTTGACACCTCTCGGGGAGGGAGGGGAGCGGGAGGAGGGGGAGAACTTGACTCCTGCGGCTTTATCTGCCTGCTATCAGTTGAGCCCTGATCACATCATAAGCCCTGATGAGCACTAAACGTCAGCCAAGCCCTATTGGAATGTCTGGGGGGCAGCGGGGTCTAGTGGTTAGAACCAGAATCAAGGAGCTCCCTAAAAGAAAGATTGGGGGGGGGGTGTACTGGGAGATTTCGAAAGGGATTTTTATTGTCCGGTGGTGGGAAGAAATGCTAACACTCAGACTGAAGAGAAGGAAGGGATGAGCACGGGAGCTCAGTAAAGCCAAGCCAAGAGATCACTGTTATGAGCGAATTCATAGATATTGTTTGGGCCATAATTGTACATCTTTTTTTAGCACTTTTGGAGTAAAATGACATCTGTAAAACATCTTGTACCACTTTTCTTGTATATTCTGACTTGCTGTAAACTTTAATTCTTTGGTACATAGCAATTCCCACTTTTCCCATTGTCATAATTTCTCCCACGTTCTGCATCCACTTAATCATGTTGGTCTTTACTTGTTCCATTTCTGTATCGCATTTTAAACGTAGCTTATAAATCCTTCCAAGCAGATGATCTTGATATTTAGTTATTATGGGTTTGAATTCTGTTTGTGCCAGCTCTGGGTTGGGAAATACATGAAGATTTTTGCGGCGGAGCTTGAGGAGGGCAGGGTTTGGGGAGGGGAAGGACTTCAATGCCATAGAGTCCAATGGCCAAAGCGGCCGGTTTCTGCAGGGGAACTGATCTCTGTCGCCTGGAGATCAGTTGTAATAGCGGGAGATATTCAGCCACCACCTGGAGGTTGGCAACCCTACATAATGGGGCCATACCGTTTTAAACTGAGTATAGTATTAGACTTGTATCTCAACTTTCCTCCAAGCTCCACAACAATCCTGTGAGGTAGGTAGAGCCTCATGGGATTATTCCCAGGATTTATTTTTTGTCGTGGGTTTTTAATGGGTGAAATGATTATTTTCTCAGCACCTTCCTTTTGGGTTATTCTCAACAATAACTACAACAGTGCCTGACTCTGGCACTGAAAATATTTTATGTACTAAATAACAAAAGTAAATGACAATATTATTACAGCGGTTACTTTTTCATTTTATCTGCCTCCAAGGAGATCAAGCTGACAGGCAGAGCTCTCCCCTCCTCCAGTTTAACTTCACAACAACCTAGGGTTGCCAACCTCCAGGTGGTGGCAGGAGATCTCCCGCTATTACAACTGATCTCCAGCCGATTGAGATCAGTTCCCCTGGAGAAAATGGCCGCTTCGGCAATCGGACTCTATGGAAGTCCCTCCCCTCCCCAAACCCCACCCTCCTCAGGCTCCACCCCCAACATCTCCCGCCGGTGACAAAAAAGGACCTGGCAAACCTACAACAACCCTGTGAGGTAGGCTAGGCCGACACAGTATGGTGAGAGCTTCACAGCAGAATGGGGATTTGAACTTGGTCTCTTCTAGGGTTGCCAACTTTTAATTTGGTCCCTCTAGCTGTCCCCTTGGGCCCTGACCTGGATGGCCCAGGCTAGCCTGATCTCATCAGACCTCAGAAGCTAAGCAGGGTGAGCCCTGGTTAGTATTTGGATGGGAGACCACCAAGGAAGTCCAGGGTTGCGGTGCAGAGGAAGGCACTGGCAAACCACCTCGGTTAGTCTCTTGCAATGAAACCCCCCCAAAAAGGGGTCGCCATAGGTTGGCTGCGACTTGACGGCACTTTATGCACACAGCTGTCCCCTTAATATCAGTTTGATTAGCAGCAAACATCTGGTAATAGCATCTTTACCTCCATACTATGAAAAGCTTCCCCTGCCCATTTCCATACATCAGGCCACTATTAAAGGGACAGGACAATTTTCTTCTGGCTAGTCAGCAACCCAAGCCTTAGACTGACACTCTAACCATTACGCCCCCACTGACTCTCTACAATTAAAAAATATATTAAAAGCTAAGATAAACAGACGTCAGGATCAGACCTCTTCTTTGGCGAACCTTGTTTTGAGACATCTGTTGTAGCCAGAGCTGTTCTTCAGTTGCCTGGATAAACTTGAAGACCTCTAGCCATCTGTGTGTGTGTTAAGTGCCGTCAAGTCGCTTCCGACTCATGGCGACCCTATGAATGAAAGTCCTCCAAAATGTCCTGTCTTCGACAGCCTTGCTCAGGTCTCGCAAAGCTAGCCATCTAAACACCAATTTTACTACAATCGAAATGGCTTACAGAAAAAAATAATTCCTCGTGAACCTGATAGGAAAGAAAAGGTCCAGTTGCACCTTAAAGACTAACAAAAATATTTTCTGGTAGGGTATGAGCTTTCGTGAGCCACAGCTCATACCCTACCAGAAAATATTTTTGTTAGTCTTTAAGGCGCTACTGGACTCTTGCCCTTTTCTACTACTGCAGACAGACTAACACGGCTACCCACTGTGAATTATCGGATAGGAAAGAGACATTTGGACAGATCTTTGATCACACTGTCGTTCAGAAACACGTGACAATATAGACCCAAAGAGACGTCCCACTTCCATACACAACTATTTCAGATTTCAGAGAAGCAAAAGAAAAAAAAAAGATATTTTAGTTCAATTTCTGCAAGGGCCACAGACTCATTTGTTTGTTTGTTTATAGGGATTTTGGTATCCTACATTTCCTATCCCGCAACAGTACCGCTCCCATCCTGAACAATACATGCAAAAGCAGTTAAAACATCTGGTAGACATAAACAAGCCAGCAGTGTTTGCAGCAAACCATCCCTGCTGCCGGATCAAATGAAACAAATTCCATTTAGAAGAAGGCCTACCGCAAAACAACCTGCCCCGGGGTTGTATTACGTGAACACGCTTCTATCTCCCCTCCCCACCACTTCAAGGAGAATGCCCCTTCAAGAAATGTCTGTTTCCTCAACGCCTGGATGGGAAAGTGCTGGGAATTTTCAGCTGGGGGGAGGGAACAGTGTAGGGGGAGGGCTATTACTGGGTTTTCCTGCGTGAGAAAAGGAAAACTGTTTGGCCACTGAGAGAAAGCAGGACTTTGAACCAGATGCGCCTTTGGTCTGATCTTCGAGATCCATCCCGCTCCCTGGAGCCGTATTCAAGTCCACCTCTGCTCTTGAAGAAAACAAACAGGGTATCTCTCAGTGACGCACCTTTGGGGGATATGCGGGAACAAGGCTTACTCTGATAAAATGTTCGCCTTCAAAGCAAATATGTTTTAAAGAAGAATCTGCTCCCTTTTTCCTTTGGGTCTCGGTGTGTGCTCTTCCGCCGTCAAGTCACAGGTGATTCACGGCGGCCCTGTAGGGTTTTCAAGGCAAGAGACATTCAGAGGTGGTTTGCTACCATTGCCTGCCTCCATGTCCCGCCCCTGGTATTCCTCGGAGGTCTCCGATCCAAATATTTGCTAGGGTTCAGGCTACATGGCGGAGTGGGGATTTGAACCTAGGTTTCCCAGATCCTAGTCGTAACCATTACACCACACTGACTCTCCTGGAATCATCGAATCATAGAGTTGGAAGAGACCACCAGGGTCATCTAGTCCAACCCCCTGCACAATGCAGGAAATTCACAACTACCTCCCCCCCACACACACACCCAGTGACCCCTACTCCATGCCCAGAAGATGCCCAAGATGCCCTCCCTCTCATCATCGGCTTAAGGTCATAGAATCAGCATTGCTGACAGATGGCCATCTAACCTCTTCTTAAAAACCTCCAGGGAATAATAGAGTCATAGAGTTGGAAGGAGAGCTTACCACCTCCAGAGGAAGCCTGTTCCACTGAGGAACTGCTCTAACTGTTAGAAATTTCTTCCTAATGTCTAGGCGGAAACTCTTTTGATTTAATTTCAACCCGTTGGTTCTGGTCCGACCTTCTGGGGCAACAGAAAACAACTCGGCACCCTCCTCTATATGAGAGCCCTTCAAGTACTTGAAGATGAAGTACTCCTCTTTGGGTCTAGCCCCATATTAAGTTTATTTCATATCCCAATAAAAGTGTTGTTGTTAAGTTTATTCTTGGCCTTAAACTTTGTTCACAGAAGGGGGGATTAACTAACTACGCACAACTGGATGTAGGATTAGAGCACTTAACTCTTGTTTCTTCCCCAATAAGACACAACAGGAGTCCAAATACAGATTCTGCTCATTTACCCGGAAGTTATAATTAATGAACAATTGGATTTGCTCTTGAGTAAACACGCACAGGACCATGTTGAAAGACTGAACTAATATCCACACTTTCACGGGAGCAAGTCATTCCAGGAGCATCTTGCTACTGCAGCAAAACAAAATAGGAGTCCGGTGGCGCCTTAAAGACTAGCCATCTCTATTCCAGCATCAGCTTTGTCATCTGACAAAGTGAACTCTGTCTCACAGAAGCTTATGCTTGAACTCATTTTATTTGTCTTTAAGATGACACCGGGCTCCTGTTTAATTCGGGGAGTATCATGGAAATTGGGGAGGGGCTGTGGCTCAGTGGTAGAGCCTCTGCTTGGCATTCAGAAGGTCCCAGGTCCAATCCCCGGCATCTCCAGCTAAAGGGACTCGGCAAGTAGGTGATGTGAAAGACCTCAGCCTGAGACCCTGGAGAGCCGCTGCCGGTCTGAGTAGACAATACTGGCTTGGATGGACCAAGGGTCTGATTCAGTATAAGGCAGTGTTCAACACAGTGGGATTTACTTCTGATGATTTCATAGGATCAGGATGTACAACTCCTAAGTGTACGTATAAACCCTAAACATAAATGCTAAGGAGGAAGGCTGAGATTTTAGGAATTGAACAGCGGTACATAGTTCCAAAAGAGCCTGCATAAAACCAGGAGGCACACCCCAATAAACGTTATGGGACTTAATCACAGGAGTAGATACTTAGTGTAGGCTTCCAAGCTTGTTCACACAGAAATAAGTCCCGCTAGCGGGATATACAATTTATGCAGGTTTATTCAGAAGTAAGTACCACTGTTCAACAGAGTTCATTCCCTGGAAACAATAATGACATACAATTGCATTCTTACCCATACTATAAGCAGCTACTCAGAAATAATTTTGATGGCTCTGATATTTACTCCCAAGTAAGCAATCCTAGCACTAAAACACCGAAGCTGCAACTCCAAGTATATTGTATGTGTGTTAACTGCCGTCAAGTCACTTCCGGCTCATGGCGACCCTATGAATCAATGTCCTCCAAAATGTCCTGTCCTTGAAAGCCTTGCTCAGATCTTGCAAATTGCAAATTGAGTATAGTCATTAGGAAATAAGACTTAATAGGTACGATCCTAGGATCCTAGACAGCTTTACTCAGAAGCAAGTAGCCTGTAATTCAGTGGGGCTTACTCTCAGGAAAGCATTCTGAGAATTGCAGCCTCAGATTTACATCTGATTAAATTTAGGAGGGGGCTTGTCAGGATTACATACATTTAATCAGATTTACATCTGATTAAATCTATTTAGGAGGGGGCTGTGAGGGGTTTATGAAACCAAATTAACTCTTCTCTTGAACAAAGGTAGTAAATGCCTAAACTGTGGGAGTAGAGAAGCTCCATTTGGAGCCTCAGGTGTCTAAATAGCTTTAGGCGTGCCCAACTTTGCATAGCTGCGACTGCAACCCACCTACAAAAGCCTCAGAAAATTGATATGGAAACCCAGTCCTCACCTCTATTCTCTATCCTCTCCTCCTCCTCCTGTAACCAATAGACTCCACTTCCTTTGCAAAGAACCCTGGCATCCTTCCCCCCTCCCCCACACACTATCCGCTTGCTATCTTTACTTGGCAGGGCTTCCCAGGCGGAAATCCAGCAGGTTTATTAACAGCGGACTATCCCGCCCGTCTCAAAGCTCGGTGTGTGCCTGGGGCTAGTTATAAAGCTTTGCCACTGAAGCGCTTCTCTGCCCCTCTCTCCCTTTACTGACAGGCAGAAGTCCAGCTGGTTTTTTAAGAGCTGCCTGCCTCTCTCCCTTTTAACGGCAGGCAGAAATCCACCAGGTTCATTAACTAGACCACCCGTCTCAAAGCTCAGTGCACGTGGGGCTAATTGGCAAGCTTTGCCAGTGGTGTGCCTGCCTCTCTCCCTTTTAACGACAGGCTGAAATCCACCAGGTTCATTAACTAAACCACCGGTCTCAAAGCTCGGTGCGCGTGGGGCTGATTGGAAAGCTTTGCCAGTGGAGTGCCTGCCTCTCTCCCCTTTTTAAGGACAGGCTGAAATCCACCCATCTCAAAGCTCGGGGCGGGTGGGGCTAAAAGGAGAGCTCTGCGAAGGGCTCTCCATGACGAAAAGTCCAATATAAGGACTAATACAGCCCTCAATTTGCAACATCCAAGCACGGCCGTTAAAGATAGGACGCTTTGGAGGACTTTGATTCACAGGGTCGCCATGAGTGGGAAGCGACTGGACGGCACTTAACACACTAAGACACACACACAAACACACACACACACACACACACACACACACACACACACACACGATCCACATTTCCCCCCTCCAAATTCTCAGAACTCAAAAATAAACCCCCCATGCAGAGTCTGAGATGGCTCAAACGGGCATCCAGACAGTGGCAAATCCAAGGCAAAACCCTCCCATGCATAAATATTCCCAGCAATGTATTAAGAGTTTGAAAATGTTGTAAAAAACCGCTTTAAAAGGGTTTTTGGATACCATGGCTCATAAATGGTTGGAAGACGTCTTCACAGCTAAAGGGGCCAAACAAAGTGCGAACAATATTTTTTATAACGTTTTCAAACTCTTAATACATCGGTGGGAATACATAGATAGTGTGAACAGGTTTTTTTTAATATATATAACTTTTCCAAACGTTTGGCCCCTTAAGCTGGGAAGACGTCTTCCAACCATTTTTGAGCCGTGGCATCCAAAAACCCTTTCAAAGCGTTGTTTTTTTTTTTATAACAAAGGGTTTTTAGATAGCACGGCTTATAAATGGTTGGAAGACGTCTTCCCGTCTAAAGCGGCCAAAGTGCGAACGGTCTTTTTTTTACAACGTTTTCAAACTCTTCATACATAGCTGGGAATACAAAGCGCGGTCACCCCCATCGCTTTAAAAGGGTTTTTGGATGCCACGGCTTATAAATGGTTGGAAGACGCCTTCCCGGCTAAAGGGGCCAAACGAAGTGCGGACGGTCTTTTTTACAACGTTCTCAAACTCTTCATACATCGCCGGGAAGACACAGAAAGTGCGGACGGTCTGTTTTACAATGTTCTCAAACTCTTAATACACCGCTGGGAAGACACAGAAAGGGAGAACGGTCTTTTTTACAATGTTCTCAAACTCTTAATACACCGCTGGGAAGACATAGAAAGGGAGAACGGTCTTTTTTACAACGTTTTCAAACTCTTAATACACCGCTGGGAAGACATAGAAAGTGCGAACTGTCTTTTTTTTTTTTTTTTTACAACGTTTTCAAACTCTTAATACACCGCTGGGAAGACATAGAAAGTGCGAACTGTCTTTTTTTTTTTTTTTTACAACGTTTTCAAACTCTTAATACATCGCTGGGAAGACATAGAAAGTGCGAACGGTCTTTTTTATAACGTTTTCAAACTGTTCATACATCGCCGGGAATACAAAGCGCGGCCACCCCCATCGCTTTAAAAGGGTTTTTTGGATGCCAGGGCTCAAAAATGGTTGGAAGACATCTTCCCGGTTAAAGGGGCCCAACGAAGTGCGGACGGTCTTTTTTTTACAACGTTTTCAAACTCTTCGTACATCGCCGGGAAGGCATAATGCGGCAACCCCCAAGATTGCGACCCACCCCTTGCATTTCTCCCCCTCCGATCCTCCCGCCCCACTTTCTCCAGGCTGGCTCCATGCCCGCTGGAGGTCCTGCTGGTGGCTGGGATCGCCCCTCCGCAGCCCAGGCGGCGCACCCAGGACCCCTCCCCTCCCTCCCCTCCTTTCGCCTTTGAAGCCCTCCCCCCCCCCCGCCCAGCCATCTCGCCCGGCCATCTCCAGCCCGCCACCCCCGCAGGGCCCATTGTCCGGGCCGGAGGGCCGTGGCTTTGGCGCTGGGGAGGGGCCGGGGCCCCATTGGCCCCCGACCTTGGCCGGCCTTTCGAAGCCGCCAATGGGGGCCGCGCGGCCCAGGGTGTGGCCCCCCTGCCCCGCCCTCCATCCCTTGCCTTTGGCCCATACCTGGGGACGGGGGGGGGAAGGCGTGGCCGGGGCGTGGCCGGTCCCAGGGCCAGGGGGTGGGGGGGTTGAAAGTTGAGGATGGGGGTCCCGGAGCCCTTTCAGGCCGGCCGCCGCCGGACATGCGGGTGGCTCCCTTCTCCTCCGCTCCTGCCGGGGGCCCGGCGCCCTGCCGACCCACCTGGTCCTTCTCCCCTTGACGGGTCCCTTTTTTGGGGGGGAGATCCCTTCCCTTTGGGCTCCTTTTTGCACCCCCCGGGGCAATTGCCTTGTGGGTTTCCACCCCAGCCTCTCTCTCCCCCCCACCCCAGCCTCGAGGACCCCCGGGTTCGCTTTGCAAGGCGGCTTGCAGTAGCTTGGGAGAGGGACGGTCCTTGCAGCCTTTGAGCCGGCTCTTGCCTCCAGCTTGGGTTTCCTCCCTCCCGACCCCTGCGGCTCTTGATCGTCCTGCATTTTTCTTCCACCCCTTCTTGTCCGAGGTTTGCGCTGGACGCGACTTCTTCCCCAGGCCCCCCCTTTGAGTTGAAGGTCTCCAGGCAAGCGCTGTTGGCTTGAGCAGCTCTTGGATCTCCTGGTAGGGCCAACAGAAGCAAGGTAGAGGGGGTCTGTGGTTTGGGGGACTGAAGCTTTGGATGAGGGTGGGAGGAAGACGTTGAGGCTGCTTCTTGGGGTTGGCCCTGTTGGTGTTGCCACTGTTTGCAAGGGGGGTCCTCTTTGGGTCCCACCTGTTTCTTCCTTTCCACTTTGGGTTTTTTTTTCTTCTTGTGTCAGGTGTGAGCTCTGCTTTCTAGGCTCCCCTAGGCTCCCCTTTCTCTTGTCACCATGGCTGGGCACTTGGGGCGAGAGCTGGGGCGCCCCTACCCCTTTCCCGTCCAGGGCCTCCACCTGAGCAACCTCCCCGCCGTCCCCCATCACGAAACGCCCGGGGGCTTCTTGCCCGAAGCCTTCAACGGGGCGACGCCTGGGCAGGGCTATGGGTTTAAGCCGGACTATGGGCCCCAGGGAGGGATGATGGAGGCCCTCCCCGGCGGAGGAGAGGCGCCCCGGGTTTGGTACCCTTTCCCGGCGGGCGGGGACGCCTGGGGTCACCATCCCGGGGTGGTGATGGGGCCTTATGGGGTCGCTCAGTCTGGGGAGGCCTGCCCGGGCCCGAAGCCCGACATCAAGGTGGAGCGAGACTGTGACCAGGCAGGGCCCTACTACGGGCACCCCTGGGCAGGGGGCTGCGTCCTGCCTCCCACGCCCACCTTAGCCCGTACGGCGCCCGGCAACAGCCAGGAGACTCTGTCCCCTGGCTACGATCACCAGCCGCCCAGCAGCCCTGCCAGCCAACCTGAGGAGGTGGGCAGCGCTGCCAGCAGCCCCCGAAGCGGTGGCAGCAGAAGCCCGGAGGAGCCCATAGCCTCTGGAGAAGTCAAAGAAGAAGGGGGCAGTGGAGACGAGGTAAGGCAGTTGTAGGGGGGTGAAGGCAGGTGCCCTCGAAGGGTCTCTTACGCCTTGGCAAATGTTTCTGGAGACCCTTCTTGGGACACCAGCTCCTGCTGGAAACACCACTTCTCTGCAGGCACTGAATGATGGCGGCTTTCCATACGTTTTGGTAGCCCAGCCGTCCCTTCGGTGGCTTCATGACCCTGTGCCAATAATGGTCTGTAGCCATGTGCCTTCTTGACTGCAGCCTGTTTGTTTTCCTATTCGGCGTGACCACGGGTTTGAGGCAGTGTAGGGTTATCGGATTAATTGGTGGTTGCCTGCTTTTCTGTGCCGGCTTGAAGGGTTTTCTCGGGCTCACGCGAGGCTTGGCAATTGCATCTGTAGGGCGGAGAGGGTGAGTGGGTAGAATGCTGGACCCGTATTCGCCAACCTTGAGCCCAAATCCCTGTTTAAATCGGGAAACCTTTTGGGTGACCCGTGGGCGATTTGCCATCTGTCCTCCTCTAAAGTACTTCAGGGGGGTTGTCATGAGGTTCAGATGTGTTCCCCTACAGCCAAATCTATATTAAGTGTGGTCTCTGTGTGTACGTGGAGGTGGGGGAGGGATTTGGGGTTTATTGTTTGTCTTAATTAGTATCTTTAAATGCCTTGAACCCCAGGGAAAAGATGAGATAGAGATGCTTTAAAAAAACGCAATTTTTTTTTTTTTGCAAATAAGTTTTGCAAATAAAAACCCTGAGAGGACTGTAGTAAGACCATGCAGCGCTGAGGCAAACCAAGGATCACCATCCTGGGTGAAGGATTGCTTCCTCCTGCTTGGGATTCCAGTATCTGATACTGCCTCTGGACACATACCAGCTAAGAAATGTGTAGAAGGCAGAACTTCATCAGGTGCAGTTTTCCCTCTTTGTAGTGCTGCGGTAATGGAGGCATCCACTGCTAGTGGTAAATGTCTGTTCCTGAACTCTTTTGGGGTCTAGACCTGCTACTTCTATTGGGATAGATGTAATTCTTTCAGACTTACCTTTGCCCCTTAGGAAATGAGGTTCTTGTGATCTGCGGCATTGGTTGGCTGTGAGGGTAGATGACAACTGCTCGAAAGGAATTATTGTAGTGACCAGGACCTGAGAAGTCCAAGTTTGGACTCCCCGCTCTGCCAAGGAAGTTTGATGGGTGACTTTGGGCCAGTCGGATACTCTCAGCCCAATTTACCTAAATTTGTGAGGATAAACCGGAGGAGAGCTGCTTTGGGTCCTAGCTGGGGAGAAAAGTGGGGTGTAAAATGAGGTAATACTGTCATCAGTTTTTAACATAGGGAAAACATAGTTAACATAGAAAAAGGCAGGACTCTGCACCATGGAGTTTATGGTCTGAAAGCAGGGAAGGTTAGGGTGAATGTTGCTCTAATGCGGGGAAATGATGTAGTTATTCCTCTTTTTTTTAGAGTTAAGATGCAAACTGCATTATAGATAACAGCCTCCAAATGACCCTGCGAGTATGGTTCAGTACATCTTTTTCAGCAGGAGGATGAACAGAGGTTGTGGGGATAGTTTTCCCCAGGCTATCTCTTAAAGAGATAAAGTAATCAGGCTTTCCTTGATTGAATCTAGAAGTCCGATGCCAACGCTGTATTCAGATGCTAGAATAAGGTGATCAGAATGGTACATATTGTATGGATGGGGAAATTATGATGATCTCTTCTGTATTTTCCCTCTCCTAGATGGGAGGTTTTTTGCTTTCCTGGGCTCCTATGAGCTCCAGAACCACTGTTTAGCTATTAAGCTGACTGTTTCCTACTGCTACTGCTAGGTGTTACTAGATAGGAAGAGCTCTGTTGGATCAGACCAAAGTCCATCTAGTTAATAATCCTTTCCCAACAGGGGCCATCCCAGTGCTTCTGGGAAGCCTGCAGATAGGACAAAAGTAATATCCTTTCCCCTGTATTTTAGCAGCAAGTATTCAGAGGTGCACTGCCTCTGGATATGGAAGTTCTACCAAGCCACCATCACGGCCAATAATAAATTTAAATAATAATAAATCCTTCATATTAAGTAACAATAAATCCTTTATAAATTTGTCTAATGGTGTAGTGGATAAGAGCGGTCGTTTGGAGCGGTGGAGTCTGATCTGGAGAACCAGGTTTGATTCCCCTCTCCTCCACATGAGCAGCGGAGGCTAATCTGGTAAAGTGGATTTGTTTCCCCACTCCTACACATGAAGCCAGCTGGGTGAGCTTGGGCTAGTCACAGTTCTCTCGGCCCCACCTACCTTACAGGGTGTCGGTTGTGGGGAGGGGAAGGGAAGGTGATTGTAAGCCGGTTTGAGTCTGCCTTAAGTGGTAGAGAAAGTCGGCATATAAAAACCAACTCTTCTTCTATTTAATGCCCTGAGTCTATTTTACTGGGGAAATCTTGAGAGTACCCTTTTCTCCGTATAATTCTCAATTCTACATTATGATTCCCCCCTCCCCCAAATTAAAATACTTGTAAGGAATGTGCTCCAATCCCTCTTGAAATTAGCCATGGGTTTAGAAGGGTATGACTCTTTTAGGATTGCACTGTGTGTGGGTTATTTTGCCTTACCTGAAAGATCAAAAGCAAGCAAAACTAATCTTGAAATTAGCTCAGAATCTGTGTATGCAGCTCCGCTGGTACAGGCATAACTGTATGTGTCCTGTGAAATTGACCTCAGGGCTATAGAGCCTTGGAGCCTCTTTTAAAGTTAGGTTGGCCCTAGAATTCATGGTACCAATGAGAAGGAGAGCTTCCCTGGGGCAGGAGTAGGGTTCTCCACACCCCTCCAGCATTTTGTAGAGTATGTTCCTCCATCTTCCCTGCATTCCCTGCTCTAATGCAGTCTGGCATGTCTGAGTTGGCTGGAAATAATTTCCTAACTAAGAAGAAGGAGTTGGTTTTTATATGCTGACTTTCTCTACCATTTTATTTATTTATTTATATTTCTACCCCACCCTCCCCAACCCAAAGGTTGGGCTCAGAGTGGCTGAGGGAGAATCGAACCAGCTTACAATCACCTTCCCTTCCCCTCCCCACAAGAGACACCCTGTGAGGTAGGTGGGGCTGAGAGAGCTGTGACTAGCCCAAGGCCACCCAGCTGGCTTTAGGTGTAGGAGTTGGGAAACCAACCTGGTTCTCCAGATTAGCGTCCGCCGCTCATGTGGAGGAGTGGGGAGTCAAACCCGGTCCTCCAGACTGAAGCCCACTGCTCCAAACCACCTCTGTTAACCACTACCCCATGCTGGGTTGAGTCCTGACGGCTACTTGTGTGGCTGTTCTTTCTTGCTCCTCACTTCAGTATGAGTCTGAGGGCGATGTGGCTGCACGGTTCCAGCTAGTTTTGAGTCCACTAGCACCTTTCAGACTGACAAGATTTGGGGGCTATAAGCTTTAGAGATTAAAAACTCCCTTCGTCAGATCCCTGGCAAAAGTATCTGGTAAGTGACGAAGGGAGCTTTTGCTTCTGAAAGCTTACACCCCGAGAATCTTGTCGGTCTGTAAGGTGCTACTGCACTTGAATCTACTCTGTTGCAGACAGGCATGGCTTCCCTCTGAAACCAATTCCAATGCCGGCCACAGCTGCTGGCGAAACGTCAGGAAACAAAATACCAAGACCACGGTCACACAGCCCGGATCACCTACAAGAACCAATTCCAATGTCGTCTCTCCGAGGACTTGGGCACACAGTAGCAGCAGGAAAGGAGTAACTGGCTGGGGATGGGACGGAACAAAACTAGGGGTGGGTGCGGGAGAAGTGTCTGGGGTGAAGGTGGGTGTGATTGAGGCTGCATGGAGACAATTTGTTCAGGTGTTTTTGGTTTTAAAGAATCCCAAGGCATTCCTCTCTTTCAGGTGATACTTGCTAATGCCTCATGATTAGGGGCTATTGGGGCTGAGATCCTAGGCTAGCTGACCTTAGAACTTGTGGGAACAGGTGGTTTTATGGCTTTCCTAGAGAACCCCAAGGGAATGCAAATCAGCATTGTCTACTCCAGTCAATCTCCGCTGCTCAAAAAGAGAAAGAGGTACACTTGGCTCATGGTAAGAGAGAGTTAAAGATCTCCAAAGGATGCCAGTGGGTAGATCTGAGCAGTTCTTCACTTAATTGGTTCTTGTGGGTTATCAGGGCTGTGTAACCGTGGTCTTGGTATTACACAGCCCGGATAACCCACAAGAACCAATGAACTCTGACCGTGAAAGCCTTCGACAATATTTCTTCACTTAAGCTCAAGAGAGGACTGTTAGATTCAGGTTTGCCTGGAAGATCCTTTTGTTTTAATTTTTAAAACATTTATAGAGGGACAAAGACAAATCCATTTCTACTTAGCCATAAAAAAAGGCTCAGGTACTAAAAAAAAAAAAAATACAACCAAGGGATCTACTACATTCTTTGATACCAAGAATTTCTATCTATGTAAGCAATAAACAACATTTATAAAATGGAACTTGTAACATTTTTCTGGCTTTGCCTACAAGAAAGGTTTATTAGGAAAAGTACTAAACAGAAGCTCATACAATTCTTTGGGATCCTGTCTGCTTTGTCAGATTCTAAGGATTTATTTATGAAATGTTTTGTCATCGTCTTAAAGTTGCCACTATATCCCTGGTTATTGAAAATATTAGTATCTGAATAGGTTGTTACTGAAGTCCTAGAAGACTTGGGGCAGAGGGAACGTTTGGATGGTTCATATTCCATCCATTCTACCATGCCTCTCTTCCCAACCGGTAGTATAAAACCAACCATGATTTGGCTCCCCCCAACTTGTAGTGAGAACGTAAAAGCCAGCTAGTTCAAAGAAGGCGTTCATGTCATAGCCACATCAGGTGTTTGATAGGTGAATGGGTGGACATTGTCTTTCTTGTTCTGTTCCCCCGGGTGAGATTCTGTGGCTTGGCTGCAGGATGCTGAACGTCCTCTGAGCATCTCTGCTACCCTTCCCGTCCGACTTCTCTGCACCCTCCCCCCAAAGTTGTGCTCAAGGCCTGTCTGGCTACTTCTTCGATTTAAGGACCGGAGAAACATCATCTCCAAGCAGGGCTGGGTTAAGGTACGCTGTGGCACTTTAAGCTTTGTCAGGTTTAAGAGCATTGCTACCCCAAAGGGCAATCCAGTAATCTTACTTTTTTATTGTATTTAGAACTCTCTTGCAATTTGAGACTCTAAACTGTAGCTTACTGAGCTTGTGCAAAAACCCACCTCTGTCCCCAGGTGTTGCGGTTACAGAATGTATTGGGGAGGGGGGAGGAAAATCCCTTCCACCAATCCCATGGCCATTACCTTCTCCCCTCCCCACCTTTTGCCAGATGACTGCAACATCTCTCCTGCCCCACCCCCTTCCATGCTTTGAGAACCTGTGCAATTAAGGAAATGGCTCTGCTGTATGCCCGAACCCATTAAACTGCCTTTGTGGTGTAGTGGTTAAGAGCGGTGGTTTGGAGCAGTGGAGTCTGATCTGGAGAACCGGGTTTGAGTCCCCCACTCCGCCACGTGAGCCGCGGAGGCTAATCTGGAGAACCGGGTTTGTTTCCCCCACTCCTACGCACGAAGCCAGCTGGGTGACCTTGGGCTAGTCACAGTTCTCTCAGCCCCACCTACCTCACAAGGTGTCTGTTGTGGGGAGGGGAAGGGAAGGTGATTGTAAGCCGGTTTGATTCTTCCTTAAGCAGTAGAGAAAGTCAGCATATAAAAACCAGCTCTTCTTCTTCTTTTCTCTTTCTCTGCTATGTATTTATTTTATTTACTTTATTTATGTCCCCCTTTCTCCACAACGGGGACCCAAAGGGGCGTACACCATTCTCCTCTCCTCCGTTTTATCCTCACCACACCCCTGTGAGGTAGGCTGGGCTGAGAGTCTGAGACTGGCACCCAGTGATCTTCCATGGCAGAGTCGGGATTCGAACTCGGGTTTACCCAGATCCTAGTCCTGACACTTTTAAGCACTACGCCATGCTTGCTCTCTGTTTCTGCTTTTGTTAGCATAAAAAGAACCTACCGAAAACTGAATAATGTGGGAAAGTATGCATTCTGTCATCGGTTTGTGGGTCAGATCTCATTGCCTCTATTCTTTGGAAAAGAATTGTCCGCTGATGTTGCAGTTCCCGGCCACCTTGGGCCACGTTTGTAGGGCTGTAAGTTTCATTAGAACAAATGTTCCCCATTCTTTCTTATAATCCAGTCTTTCTTTTGCGGGGATTCTTTCAACTGCCAGCATTTAGCAAAGGTGAGTCTCGCCACTGTTAATAAAGCAAAGTGTGATATTATTCCATTTGGGGAGCGGGGGAACAGGAGCCACATAGTTGAGTAACAGTAGCTCAGTTGAACCTTGAACTCTGTCCCTGAGTTCCTCTGAAAGTGCATTAACCATTATCTGAAAAGGAAGAATCACCAAAGGGGAATAAGTCAGGTCTTCGCTGATTACAAAACCAACAAGTATTGGCACCATTTGTGCAAACATTTTAACAATTTGTTTTCTCTCTATTTTGATAATAAAAAAGACCAAACACTTGAACTTAATTCATAACCCAGTGCCTTCTTCCACTTAATATATTTTGGAATTGAGCTATGAGATAATTCTGGTGGGGCTGTATAGAATTTAGGCCAAGTATAATTATTATTTTCCAGCAAATATTCCTTGAATATAAAAGGTAAAGGTCCCCTGTGCAAGCACCGGGTCATTTCATTTCATTTCATTAACCTTTATTGGCATACCAAAAGACAGAGATAGAAAAAACAACAATATACCTCCAAAGGGCAATACATATAAGTTACAAGTCGGGTTAATAAAACTTTTCTTGTTCTTTAAGAACTCCTGTAAGAAATTCAGCCACGGCAGCTGTAATTTTAGGATCATGGTCACTCAAAAGAAATTTGCATTTCACTTCATTACATTATCTCTTGTACTGGAGCAAGGTAAATAGCAGTTTATCCTGCAGAATCACATAGAAGGGGCAATCTAAAAGGATGTGGTTAATTGTATCTAACAAGTTTAAACCGCATGTGCATAGGCATTCAAGTCTAGGGATCTGGAGGTATCGGCCTCAGAGCATCCTAGATGGGAATGCGTTAACCCTAGCTAATAGAAAAGCGCAGCATTGAGAAGGTATCTCTAGGTTATCTAGATACCTAGCCATTTAACCCGATCCATTATTAAGGCCTAGGGCCGCCGGAGAGCAGATGGGGGGAAGAGCTGGGTTAAAATTCTGCAATTCTACATCAAGGAGACGTTGCTTGATTCTTTTAAAGATGTAAGATTCATTGGCCAGAGCAAGATTATCTAAATCAATTCCAATTTGGCAGAGTCTAGATCTAATCAATATGTCCCATGAGAAATAATGAAGTTCACTTTTCAAGAGATATAAAAGGGAACCTGGCTCAGTTTGAAAATATAATTTGAGCCAATATCTTATTGTTTGAATCCAGGCTTTGGTGGCAATCAAGTTTTGCCCAGTTTCAAGACAAATTGTAAAATATGAAATACATTTAGGTATCCCCAATATTTGGCTAAGAAATAAGCACCGGGTCATTCCTGATCCATGGGGTGACGTCACATCCCGAGTTTACTAGGCAGACTTTGTTTACGGGTAGGGTTGCCAGGTCCCTCTTCGCCACCGGCAGGAGGTTTTTGGGGCGGGATTTGGGGAGGGGAAGGACTTCAATGCCGTAGAGTCCAATTGCCAAAGCGGCCATTTTCTCCAGGTGAACAGATCTCTATCAGCTGGAGATCAGTTGTAATAGCAGGAGGTCTCCTGCTAGTACCTGGAGGTTGGCAACCCTATGTACGGGGTGGTTTGCCAGTGCCTTCCCCAGTCATCTTCCCTTTACCCCCAGCAAGCTGGGTACTCATTTTACCGACCTCGGAAGGATGGAAGGCTGAGTCGGCCTTGAGCCGGCTACCTGAAATCAACTTCTGTTGGGATCGAACTCAGGTCGCAAGCAGAGCTTGGACTGCAGTACTGCAGCTTACCACTCTGCCCCATGGGGCCCCTAATAGACTTATTTTATTCATGACTTCCCCTCCACGAAGCTTAAAAGGTTAGAAAAATCATATAAATAAATTTGGTGAAGTTGAAACAATAAGAAGCTACTGTTCTCCTATTGAATTACTGCTTCCTGTCTTAGCACCCGTGGTTTGCCAATTAAATCAGATCAGCATCTTCCCATTTTTTACTCTCTGCTTTGGCTTGCCTTCTTTAGAGGTTGACTCATTACTGCCGAGGCCGACGTGCAAACGCGGGAGGTTAACTTAACAGTGACTGTTCTCCCAGGTCATCAAAAGATTGTCGACAATACCAGATCTGTAAGAATTAAAATGTTGCCAATTGGCCTTTTTTCAGAAACAACCAAGCCTTTAAAGGTACTACCATGGGACCTTGCTCCAGCCTTATAATATCTCGTTTTTTATTGCTATTAATTTAACTCAGTTGGCCAACCGTAACCATTTTGATGCTCGGGAATGTGTGAACTGCCTTTTCTCTCTATTTCTTCCCGGCTCCGCCCAAATAACAGCGGGGATGCCGGCTTTTATGAGGGGTGCTGAGGATTCGAGATAGCCACTTGCAAAACCGGTTCAGAGAGCCGGATCCGACCAGCTGCCCGGATCCGACCAGCTGCCCGCTCCCCTGCCATTTTGAATTATGTGAGCATGTGTTAAGAGGGCCACCATATGGTAAAGAGGAGGGTTGCCAACCTCCCGGTGGTGGCTGGAGGTCTCCCGCTATTACAACTGATCTCCAGGGGACAGAGATCGGTCCCCCTGGAGAACATGGCTGCTTTGGCAGTTGGACCCTATGGCATTGATGTCCCTCCCCAAACCCCACCTTCCTCAGACTCCAACCCCAAAATCTCCAGGTATTTCCCAACCTAACGGGCCTGCAGAGTGGTAAGCTTCAATGCTGCAGTCAAAAGCTCTGCTCACGACCTGAGTTCGATCCCAACGGACGTCAGTTTTATCCTTCCAAGGTTGGTAAAAGGAGTACCAGCTTGCTGGGGGTAAAGTAGAGATGACTGGGGAAGGCACTGGCAAACCACCCCGTAAACACAGTCTGCCTAGTAAACGTCGGGGTGTGACCATCACCCCATGGATAGGTAATGACCCGGTGCTTGCTCAGGGGACTACCTCGACCTTTATTTCCCAACCTGGAGCTGGCAAGCCTAGTAAAGAGGAACCCCTTAGTAGTGCCAAGTTGGGCGTACAGGTGGTTGAGGCCAGGGTGGACTCCGGTAGTTCCTCTCGCCACCATGTCCTGTAGTTCCAGAGACCTGAACTTATTAACCTTAGTTACTGCCTCTGTTATGCTTTCTGACTAGGGCCATTTATTCATGGAAGGTTTTGCATTGGATTTGCCACTCTATAGATGCCCATTTTCCCCATCCGAATTCTCAAAGCTCTGCATGGCGGCTTATTGTTGAGTTTTGAGAATATGGATGGGGGGGAAAGTGCATCTAAAGAGTGGCAAATCCAGTGCAAAACCTTCCATGGAGTTCTTTGCTGAACCTCATTGGCTGTTACCGCACTTTGTATTCCCACCAATGTATTAAGAGTCTGAAAATGTTCTAAAAAATACTGTTCGCACTTGGTTTGGCCCCTTTAGCTGTGAAGACGTCTTCCAACCATTTATGAGCCGTGGAATCCAAAAACCCTTTTCGAGCGATGTTTTTTTAGAACATTTTCAAACTCTTAATACATCGCTGGGAATACAAAGTGCGGTAACCCCCATCATTTAAAAAAAGAAAATACTGCTAGACGGTCAAGCAGCACGTTTCGATCTGTCTTGGGAAAGCGGCCTGGCACAGCCAGCTGGGTAGCTCTGGGGTTCCGAATCCAAACATCTCTGCCCTCTTGACCACCAAGTACTGCCTAGAGTGGCCTTTTCAAATGCAAAGGAACGTGGGGGGTAGCCCCATGTTTCCCAGCACAAAAGAAGGGCTTTGGTGGGAGCACATCAAGGGGCAAACTGGGCTTAGCTGGCAGGAGAAGCTGTCAGCACACGGGGTTGTCAAAGGAGGGCTTGCTTTCAAGAACAGAAAGGGCTGCTTGCAAACAAGTTTTATGCTAACGGAGCCTGAGAAACTCCTGGAAACTTTCACATCTTTCTCCTGGGGCATCTCAGCTCTGTCCTTCCCCTGGCAACTGAGGGGAGAAGCCTCCCTTTCCACTGTTCTCCAGCAGGTCCTCCTGCCCCACCGTTTTGTCACGAGAGGCAGATGCTTGCAGTTGACTAGGGTGGAGACGGAGCACCAGATCCGTCAAAGCACAATCGTGTTCTCGGGTAGGGGATCAAAATGAATGAAGGCGTTTATTTTTCTTTAGGGAGGTGGTGGGGCTAGCTACGAACTGGCAGCCTTGAGAGCCAGCGTGGTGTAGGGGTTAGGAGCGGTGGTTTGGAGTGGTGGACTCTGATCTGGAGAACTGGGTTTGATTCCCCACTCCTCCACATGAGCGGTGGACGCTAATCTGATGAGCCAGGTTGGTTTCCCCACTCCTACACATGAAGCCAGCTGGGTGACCTTGGGCTAGTCACAGTTCTCTCAGAACTCTCTCAGCCCCACCTACCTCACAAGATGACTGTTGTGGGGAGAGGAAGGGAAGGAGATTATAAGCCGCTTTGATTCTCCTTAAAAGGTAGAGAAAGTCAGCATATAAAAACCAACTCTTACTCTTCCTCCTTTTCCTCTTCTTCCCTAGCCCCTGATATCTAGGGGAACAGGCAGTGATTCCCGGGTGGTCAAACGAACTCTGTACATGCTTCAAGGCACTTGTTACCGGATTGCAGTGTTCCTTTTTTTAGCCTGTCTCATCCCAGAAACTTTGATTGTACACCCAGTATCTTCCAAATGGCTAAATCAGACAAATCAATGCCTGCTAGGAAGAAGAATGAGTAAATCTCTCATCTCCTAGCACAAAAGTCTCGTGTTTATTATTAGTTCATGGCAGTCCAGAACTGGTGCTTTGGGACTGAAAACAAGTCTTGGAAACGGTGGGTGTATGTTTAGGGGGGAGGAAGGTGGTGCAGAGAGCTTGAATGCCATCTTCTGGAGTCATGCAGTGCCAAGATAGGAAATGTCTTAGCAGTGGGAGCCAGTGTGGTGGTTAAGAGCGGTAGGTTCTAATCTGGAGAACCGGGTTTGACTCCCCACTCCTCCACTTGTGTGGCGGACTCTAATCTGGTGAACCAGGTTGGTTTCCCCACTCCTGCACATGAAGCCTGCTGGGTGACCTTGGGCTAGTCACAATTCTCTCTGAAATTTCTCAGCCCACACCTACCTCACAGGGTGTCTGTTGTGGGGAGAGGAAGGGAAGGAGATTGTAAACTGGTTTGATTCTCCATAAAAGGTAGGCAAAGTCGGCATATGAAAACCAACTCTTCAGCAATTTATGCATGGGAGGTTTTGCTTTGGATTTGCCGCTCTCTAGATGCACATTTTCCCCATCCAAATTCTCACAACTCAACAGTAAGCCCCCATGCAGAGTTTTGAGAATTCAGGTGGAGAAAATGAGCATCTAGAGAGCGGCAAATCGAAGGCAAAACCTCCCATGTATAAATGGCTGGTGGTTCTTCTTTCTTTGGTCCCTTCTGAGGCAGAATTGGAAGGGGTAAATTGTGCGCACACTTCCCTAGTGGTACCTCTCCTGTTGCTTTTGTATAGTGTGTGAAGCTGCCTTCTAGACTTTTGTGGGCTTGGAAAGTGCAGCTAGGAAGTTTGAGTGCAGTGGTGGTGGTGGGGAAGGTGGGTTTCTTTTGAGGCCTGTGGTCTACTAGGTTGGATATCTGGGGCACAAGAACTTTATATTATGTACTTTTTATATTTACACCCTACTTTTTTCTCCATTGCTGTCCCTCCGGTTTATCTGAACAACAGCCCCATGAGTAGGGTAGACAGAGAGTTGAGCCCACGGTCACCCACCAAGCTTCCATGGTAGAGTGAGGATTTGAACCTGGGTCTCCCAGATCCTAGTCTGACACTCTAAACTCTGCATCCCGCTTTGTAAACTGGTCTGTCAGGCTTTGTGTGTTACGAGCCTGTGTAAATATTTGAAAGTGATCCCTTGGAGAGCCAGCGTGGTGTAGTGGTTAAGAGCGGTGGCGTGGAGTGGTGGACGCTGATCTGGAGAACCGGGTTTGACCCCCCACTCCTCCACATGAGCGGCGGGCGCTAATCTGGAGAACCGGGTTGGTTTCCCCACTCCTCCACATAAAGCCAGCTGGGTGACCTTGGGCTAGTCACACTCTCTCAGCCTCACCTACCTCACCGGGTGTCAGTTGTGGGGAGGGGAAGGGAAGGTGATTATAAGCCAGTTTGACTCTTCCTTAAGTGGTAGAGAAAGTCGGTATATAAAAACCATCTCTTCTTTTTCATAGCTTTGAATACTGCCTTGACTGTGGAAGCCCAGGTTTACCTTCTTTGGTTTTGCTGCCTCTGGTTCTGTGTCTTACAGCAGCCTGGCTTAAGGAGGCCAAACAGCTGTTGCCTTTCATGTCCCTTCACCAGCGTCTCAAAGCTTCCGTCTGTTGAACTTCTGCTGTTTACGGCACAGGAGCAGTGCCAGGAATGTGAGGTGGCAACCCTCCCGTGGCTCCCATTCAAAGGATTGCAGGGAAGGCCAAGATCTCCCTTTTGTAATCTCAGGCTGATCAGAGAACTTCACCTTCTTTTGTCCAAAACATTCTCCCGCCTGTTCTTTGCAGCTGTTAACTGAGCTGGCCCATCCCAGATATCCACAAAACAGAAGATAACTGATGTGTTTGGGGTTTGTATGAGGAGCTGAGAAAACGCCATTCCTTGCTTGGGCGCAAGAGATCTTATCAACCCCCTCTGAGATATCAGTCACCCAGCCTCAATCCTCAGATAATCCTTTGACCAGAATCAGACCCTTCGCACCCGCCCTTGCTCATTCTGAAAGGGGTGCATGGATCTGCTTTTAACAGTTCTGAAATACTTTCTCAATTGTTCAGAGTTTTACTGTTCTTTGTTCTCTTATAAGCACCCTGTGTGCCTACTTATGGGGGAATTTACTCCTTTGTAAGAAGCAGCAGTAAAGTATACTTGACTTCTGCACTGGCCACACCCCTGCTTGGTTAGGTTGCAAAGAGGCGGAGAAGAAAAGCAGTCGATGTCCCAGAACTCCTTGTAATAAGTCAGGGCAGATGTGGGAATCTGCCTCTCCCCCCCCCCCCAAGCTTTCTGGCCTGGACGATGACCTCCCTCTGTTCCTGAGCTGTTCATGCGGTCCATTCCAGGAGCAATGAAGAAGCAGTGGTTGCTCTAATGGAGAATCATAGAGTTGGAAGGGACCACCAGGGTCATCTAGTCCAACCCCCTGCACAATGCAGGAAACTAACAACTATCTCCCCCCACATCCTCAGGGTCCCCAACCCTCCCCCCGCCATGCAGGATCCCACAACCAAAGCACTCCCAACAGATGGCCATCCAGCCTCTGCTTAAAGACCTCCAAAGACGGGGACTCCACCACCCTCCGAGGCAGTGCATTCCACCATCCAACAGCCCTCACTGCCAGAAAGTTCTTCTTAACGTTCAGGTGGAATCGCTTTTCTATTAGTTTAAATCCATTACTCCGTGTCCTAGTCTCTGGAGCCACCGAGAACAAGCTAGTTCCCTCATCAACATGGCATCCCTTCCAATATTTAAACATGGCGATCATGTCTCCCCTCAACCTTCTCGTCTCCAAACTAATAGAATCACAGATTCTGTCAGTGTAAGCCGGTGTTTCCTTGCCCTCCCCTCCAATTTCTACCTTCAGGGTATATTTTGCAATCCCATGTGTCTCTGCCACAGAAAACCTGCCCATTAGAGGATCCTCCTCCTAGAACTCATTTGGCGGGCCTACAGCGCCTTGGAAAACCCTTTGAGGAAGAGAATATGTGGGTCTTCAGAGTAGCTTTGCGGGTGTGTATGTGTGTGAAATGCTGTCAAGTCGCTTCCGACGTAATGGTGACCCTATGAATCAACGCCCTTCAGAACATCCTATCATGAACAGCCTTGCTCAGGTCTTGTAAACTGAGGGCCGTGGCTTCCTTTATAGAGTCCATCCATCTCTTGTTGGGGTCTTCCTCTTTTCCGTCCGCCTTCAGCTTTTTCTAGCATTATTGTCTTTTCCGGTGACTCCAGTAACTCCAGCTTGAGATGCTGCTTGTTCAAGGGGAAGGTCACTGCTGCAAACGGTTACTTCTCTGAAATTAATTTTCGTCCTTCTCCACTCACCCCCCTCGCAAACCAGTGAAAAGTACGAAGGGTTTCCATGTTGATAGCATGTGGATACTACAGGGTTGCCAACCTCCAGGCGGTGGCTGGGCATCTCCCACTATTCCAGCTAACATCCAGGTGACAGTCCACCTGGATAAAATGGCTGCTTTGGAACGTGGACTCTATGGCCTTATACCCCATTGAGGTCCTTCCCCTCCTCAAAGCCAGCCCTCCTCAGACTCCACCCCAAAAATCTCCAGGTCATGTCCCAACCTGGCAACCCTAGGCTGCTACAAATAAGCGTTTGGCCCTTCTGTCCTCCATTTTGGGCAGCTTCACGGTCTGTGTTCGTTTTCAGTTGGTCAAGCCACACTTTTATCCCCCACTGCTTCTCTCTCAAAGTGGTATATATGGTTCTCTGCTCCTGTTCTATCCTGCCTGTGAGGTTGGTTCGGCTGGGAGAGTGACTGGCCCAAGGTTACCCAGTGAGCTCCAAGACTGGGTGGGGATTTGAACCCATGTCTTCTGAGGCCTGAAGATCTCCTGGTATCACAGCTGAACTTCAAACCACAGAGAGAGGCTCCCCTGGAGAAAACAGGTGATGTGGAAGGTGGACTGTATAGCATCCTACCCTGCCGGTGTCCCCCTCCACTCCCCAAACCCTGCCCTCCCCAGGCTCTATCCCCAAATCTCCGGAAATTTTCCAACCTGGGAGTTGGCAGCCCTACTTACATCCCCAGGATGTGGCGATGGCTGCCAACTGGAAAGGCTTTAAGAGGGAAGTGGACATGTTCATGGAGGAGAGGGCTATTCGTGGCTATTAGTAAAAATGGATACTAGTCATGATACTATTCTCTCAGTGGTTCCCAACCTTTTTTTGACCAGGGACCACTAGGACTTTTTTGTTCGGTGCAGGGACCCCAAGGTTCAAAATAAAAATTCCGAGAATTTGAAAATAAACTTTAATCATAACTGTTAGTTAAACATTAAGCTTAGAATAATATTTGAATATATATATATTATAATAGAGAACTTTTAATTGAAAATATTAATTTATTATGGGTTTATAACTTTGTTTTGCGGACCTTAATTTAGTTCTCGCGGACCCCTGGGGGTCCACGGACCCCTGGTTGGGAACCAGTGCTCTAGGATCAGAGGAGCATGCCGAATATATTAGGTGCTGTGGAACCCAGGCAGGACAATGCTGCTGCAGTTGCTTGTTTGTGAGCTTTTTGCAGGCACCTGGTTGACCACTGTGTGAACAGACTGCTGGACTTGATGGACCTTGGTCTGATCCAGCATGGCTTGTCTTATGTTCTTATGAGTCTTAGTCCAGTATCGTAAGCACAGCACTCCGCTGGCTTAGGTGGTAGCTGTGTGATTCAAACTGGGTGTTTTACGTCTGGCTTTCCAGCTACCGGTGTGAGGAAAAGTGTCCGTGGAAACAAGCAGTGCAGGCAAGCCCTGTGCTGATATAGCTCCTGTTATTGTTGAGATTTGCTGCATCCGTTTGTAACACGGTAGTGTGCTCCCGGTGTAGATCTAACTCCCCCATGGAAACAAGCTCGCAATGGACAACAGCAATGGTTCCCAAAGCGTGGAACACAGCACACTATGGACTACAGCACACTAGTCTGCCTTGAAAAATTAAGCTGATAAATGGGAAATATGTACCACTCTATGCCCATTGCTGCATGGGATGCTTCGTTGACGGCGTGCTTCTCTCTGCTAATAGGTGGCAAATACAGCGGTTGAGAGATGCATTCCTCTGCACTTTGCCTTCTGTATTCTCTCAACAGATGTGGTCTCGCGTGTGAGTTTGAGTGCTCATTATGTTGTCTCCATAGAAGCATAATCCAAATTGTCCCTGGGCTGTCATATAGAGGATGGTGCCAAGTTGTTTTCTGTTGCCCCAGAAGGTCGGACCAGAACCAAGGGGTTGAAATTAAATCAGAAGAGTTCCCATCTAGGCATTAGGAAGAATTTTCTAACAGAGCGGTTCCTCAGTGGAACAGGCTTCCTCGTGGTGAGCTCTCCTTCCCTGGAGGTTTTTAAGCAGAGGGTAGATGGCCATCTGTCAGCAATGCTGATTCTATGAACTTAGGCAGTTCATGAGAGGGAGAGCATCTTGGCCATCTTCTGGGCACTGGGTGTGTATGGGGGATGTAGTTGTGTATGGGGGATGTAGTTCCTGCATTGTGTGGGGGTTGGACTAGATGACCCTGGTGGTCCCTTCCAACTCTGTTTCTGTGAATTCACTGCAGTACAATATGCTTACACTAAAAAAATTAGGCAAATTAAGAGGATAGGTCTGACAAATGCCATCACTGGTAATGCATGGCTGAATAGAGCCTCCGTGTGCTGGATGCTGGGGATAAATGAGGAATGTGTGTGTGTGAGAGAAAGAGATAATTGTCATTGCACCTTGATTATAAGCTTTCTCAGGGTGTCTGACTGCCGTTGGAGACTGTGCAAGGCTAGAATTATTTATTTACTTTATTTATACCGTACTTTCTCCCCAATGTGGCTTCCTCCGCTCCTTTCGTTCATCCTCCCAACCACCTTGCGAGGTAGGTTAGGCTGAGCATATGTGACTGGCCCAGGGCTGCCCAGCCATCTTCCAGGGCAGGGATGGGGATTTGAACCTGGGTCTCCCAGGTCCTAGCCCAGCACTCTAACCGCTCCACGACATTGGCTCTTGGCCTGATGTGAACTCTCGAACCGCCTTGATCTGAGCCTTGAACCAAGAGAAAAGGCCGGCTAGAAAGGTTTTAATAAGTAAATAATAATTTAAAAAATAATAATTTAAAAAAATTCCTCCCGCACATGGGCCTTCTCCTTTACCAGAACATAGAAGAGAGGGCAACTCTGATGTGTGCAAATGCCTTAGCATTTGAACGTGCGTAATAGAGGGGCGTGGATTCGTCTCCGCAAGAAAGATTCCCTGTAAACGTAGCTTCAAGAATTTGAGGAGGTTGCGAGGCTGGTATCTCTTGTCTTTTGTCTTTTTTGTTTTGGCTTTCTGCTAGGGAGGGGCCAGTGGCTCAGATTAAAAAAAAAAAAAAACCCAAATTCTGGGAGAGACACTTCAATCGGGCTGTGAAGGTCAGACAGAAACCCTCTCTCAATGCAGATGTTGCCAAGGGCCTTGCGCAACGAGATTCCCCCCCCGGGTAACAATGCATTCGTGGCTGATGGCTTGGCCCGAAGGCTGCGAAAGAACCAAGTCTGCTAAAATAAAGGAAATATCCTCTTGGATCTCCCAGGTATTTCCACCTGGCTCTTGTTTACTTCCCTTGCTGCAGAAAGAGAGCTGGGGGGGGATTCTGTGTATTAGCTTGGTTTCTCCAGACTAAGGGAAGTCTCCTCGATCAGAAGAGATCGGTAGGAAGGAAGCGAAGCCTAAGCCTGGGTTTCCGGGCCCTCCGGGAGAGCAGTAAATTCTCTTGGCTTTGGGATGCCTTGCAGGTCTTTCTTTCTTTTCTTTTCTTTTTAAATAATTTTTTATTGAATTTTACAACAAAAACAAAATAAAAACAAAATAAACAGAAAACAATACAACACACAAACAATTATCATAAAATAAAATAGAATACGAAATACAAAATCAGAAGGATAGCTATATACCTTAATTAATACAATTTAATTATAAAATTCAAATATTCAGAAAAGATACCCCATCTCCCTCCACCCACCACAAAAGTGACCCTTCACCCGACTTCCGTAGAAGTGTCTAAACAGTATTTAGTATTTATAACACAAGGATATATGGTTACTCTAATTTCTATATCTCGTTAATTATAACTGTAAAATCCATTTTTGCCAACTTATCCCAATATAAGGCGGCCTTAGACCATGTTTTTTTAAATTCTTCCATATCATTCCCATGCAGGAATTCCTCATATACAACCATAAAGGGATGCCTTGCTGGTCTTTCAAGTATGCTTGCTCCTCTGAGAGCCAGCGTGGTGTGGTGGTGAAGAGCAGTGGTTTGGAGCGGTGGATTCTGACCTGGAGAACCGGGTCTGATTCTCCCCGCCTCCACTTGAGTAGTGGAGGCGAATCTGGTGAACTGGATTTGTTTCCCCACTCCTGCACATGAAGCCAACTGGGTGACCTTGGGCTAGTCACGCTCTCTTAGCCCCACCTACCTCACAGGGTGTCTGTTGTGGGGAGGAGAAGGGAAGGAGATTGTAAGCCGGTTTGAATCTTCCTTAAGTGGTAGAAAAAGTCGGCGTCTAAAAACCAACTCTTCTTCTTCCGTCTTCATCATCATCTTCATCATCTGGTGGTGTGTCTGTACATTGGCAGTTGATCATATAAAGGTTCTTAAGTCCGAGTTTTATATATTGGCAACATTTTAGTCAGGGTACCTAACCTGAGAAATCTGGCAGGAAAAGAACAGTTTCTCAGATATGAGACACTTTGTTTTTTTAAGGCTAGGACTGAATATTTTTTAAAACCATAACAAGGAGTGGTAAATGCACCACTTTCCCTGCAGCATTAATGCGCTGGGGGCAAAATAGCTTTAAAAGCAAACAAAGGGGAGGTCCGTTGGTGTTGAAAAGCTGAGTTCACCTGAGTATGGTCCGCTCTACCTGCTTGGAGCGGTTTCCCGTGATGCAAAAACCACACCGCCGGGCCTCCTGTCTATGAACTTGGGTAACTAATTAATTCAAATTTATAGCCCGCCTTCATTCCCAGCAAGCCAGGCTCAGGACGGGTAACAACCTTTAAAATACATGAAATCATCACTCATCCATAAAACATTAACAACCTCAATAAAACACTGTAATACAACAGGTGGCCTTAAAATCCCCCAGATGCCACCATGTAACAGGATTTAAGCAGGTCACCCCACGCTAGAGTTGCCACTAGGTCCCTCTTTGCCACCGGCAGGACGTTTTTGGGGTGGAGCCTGAGGAGGGTGGGGTTTGGGAAGGGGAGGGACTTCAATGCCGTAGAGTCCAATGGCCAAAGTGGCCATTTTCTCCAGGGGAACGGATCTCTATCGGCTGGAGATCAGTTGTAATAGCAGGAGATCTCCAGCTAGTACCAGGAGATTGGCAACCCTACCCCACACAGCTCTCAGGAGCGGTGGGGGGGAGGATGGGGGGGCAGTAAGCACGTAGACTGCGTTCTGGGTTGGCCTTTGTGGCTGCCTTGAAGTCTTTCTATCAGATGTATACCTGGAGTTCCCCTCCGGCAACTCAGTTACCAGGTGTGTAGGGGCCCCCCAATTCGAATCCGGACTGCCGTGCGCTGCTATTTGCCCTGACTTAATGTGTATTGATAGCTACTTGGAAGTTTTCCCATCTGGGCAAATAGTGGTTCCCAGGCTATGTATGTGCATATGTACATGAGTGCCGTCAAGTTGCGACTGATTTATGGCAGTCCCAGCAAGGGGCTTTCAAGGCAAGTGAGAAGCAGAGGTGGTTTTGCCATTGCCTTCCTTTGCAGGCAACGACAGAAACACTTATCCATTTTGTATTCAGTTGCGATTTATATTCTTCTATAAGATCTTCTCTTCTAACTCCACTGATTTCACACTTCTCTGTTTGTCCTCGCGATTATCATTAGGGGTGCCAGGTCCCTCTTCGTCCCCGGTGGGAGGTTTTTGGGGCGGAGCCTGAGGAGGGCAGGGTTTGGGGAGAGGAGGGACTTCAATGCAATTAGAGTCCAATGGTCAAAGTGGCTATTTTCTCCAGGTGAACTGATCTCTACCGGCAGGAGATCAGTTGTAATAGCAGGAGATCTCCAGCTAGTACCTGGAGGTTGGCAACCGTGATTATCACGTCATCCAGCGGTTCCCAAACTTTTTGAGTCATGGAGCACTTTTCAGGAGCGAAATTAATCATGGAGCACTAATATTCACCTAGCACCTGCACACAAAACCGAATGACAGTAGTATTTTTCTTTCCAGTCTCTTCATGGAGCACTAGGAGATGTTTCCCGGAGTACCAAGTTTAGGAACCGCTGATTGTAATCTGTCTGTTCTCTGGCAAAGATAAGGTGGTTACTCTATCCGTATTACTCTATCTATTTGATGGCCGCTTTGAAGAAACGCTAAAAGTTATAATCAAGTTACGTCCAAATGCTTATTTGCATGCAGGCGCTCTTTTTGCACTGGAACGGGAAGCCTTCCTCTGCAGAGTCTACCTTGGTGGTCTCCCTTCCGAGTACCCACCTGCTTAGCTTCAGAGATCTGACGAGATCGAGCTATACCATACCACATTCCCTCCCATGCCTGAGCGACACGTGGTCGTTTCAAGTTAAGAAATGGCGGGAGATCCTTCTTACTCCATGCTATGGTGTAAATAAGGTTGCCAACTTCCAGGTAGTAGCTGGCGATCTCCTATTACAACTGATCTCCAGCCGATAGAGATCAGTTCCCCTGGAGAAAATGGCCGCTTTGGCAATTGGACTCTATGGCATTGAAGCCCCTCCCCAAACCCCTTAGGCTCCGCCCTGGAACTTCCCGCTGGTGGCAAAGAGGGAACCTGGCAACCTTAGGTCTAAATCAGGCCTGCACACACTTGGGAATTGAGTTTCCAGTAGCACATTCCCAATACGCACCTGACAGAAATGGATCTGGCGGCTGTGAGGCTTTCTTATCATGAGGATTGGCCTTTGGGGGTATTGCTGGGTGTATGAGTGGTTGCATCCCGGCTGGCAATGTCTGATTGCGGTTTTCAAAAGCATGTGAACTCAGAGCAAACCCCCCTCCCCGCATATATTATTGTTGCATGGTGGAGAGGTTTTGCACGCGTACGTGCAAGAATCTTATGTGTGAAGCAGCCCATACCGATAAAAGAAAAACCATTTTTACCCCTAGGGGAGAAGTTAATGCTTTTGGATACACACTGGAAGGGCAAATTATCTGTTCTTATCAAACCTGGAATAGATTGGAAAGAGAGGGAGGATCTTGGAAGCCCGGGCAAGCCAGCATGGTGTAGTGGTTAAGAGCGGTGGTTTGGAACAGTGGACTCTGATCTGGAGAACCGGGTTTGATTCCCCACTCCTCCACATGGGCGGCGGACGCTAATCTGGTGAGCCGGATTGGTTTCCCCACTCCTACACACAAAGCCAGCTGGGTGACCTTGGGCTAGTCACAGTACTCTTAGAGCTCTCTCAGCCCCACCTACCGCACAGGGTGTCAGTTGTGGGGAAGGGAAGGTGATTGTAAGCTGGTTTGAGTCTTCCTTTAAGTGGTAGAGAAAGTTGGCATATTAAAAACCAACTCTTCTTCAAGTCTCCCTACTTCTTGCTGATTCCACTGACTGGTGGGGCCAAACAATTGTGGGTCAGAACTTAGACCAGGACCTTCCAACCAGCATTCCATGGAACGTGGAACATCTGGGAAAGAGGGTTGAATTCTGGGTGGGCTTCTGATGGGCCCAGCCCCACCTAGTTACTTTAAAGCAGGGGTGGGGAACGTCAGGCCCGGGGGCCGTATAAGGCCCGCGAAATCATTTGCTCTGGCCCTTCATGGGTCCTGGCAGATCTCTAGCTCAGAAGGATCTAAGACTGGTGATCCCCCCCCCCTCCCGCAAACAGGAATAGCCTCTATTCAAGGTGGAGGTGTTTGTTTAGCCTAGAAAAGAAACCTTTTTCCCCCCTTGCAGAAGAGTGGTTAGCTGTGGAGCTGCTAGGACCACCCAAGACACTGTTAACCCTTTCCCACCCAGGCTGTGGAGAAACTACGTGGCAGACACTTGGAGCCGTCTCCGGTGGTGCCTCTTAGCTAAATGTTTGACCAAATATAGCAGGTTAATTTTAATTAAGCTGATAATTTTGTATGGCCCGCGAATGATGTTATAAATATCCAAATGGCCCTTGGCAGAAAAAAGGTTCCCCACCCCTGCTTTAAAGGGTAGTCCCCGCTCCACCTAGCTGTTATCTAGGGAACTCCTTTAATCTTTTACTTGTGTTGGGTTAAGAGAAAACAATAGAAATAACTTTCAAATCAAAAGATTGTTGTTTTGCTTTTGTGGAAGTCTGGATGATGGTGATAGATAGAGGTGACCTCATAGTTTTTGTGTGTGGTGAGGGGGTTGCCCTATCTTTTCTTGAGTTGGAATTTCACCCCTTCTGGCAAACTTCTCAGGGTGTCTGAACAAGAAAAAGAACAATGGTGGACGTTCTTCTCTTAGATGCCTTATTTTGTAGGGTTGCCGGCCTTGGGTTGAGGAATTTGTCCTGAAGGGAATCTTGACTTCTGAAAACTCATACCCTGGAGATCTTGTGGGTTGTTAAGGTGCTACTGGGACTTGAATCTTTGTGATGTGAACTCTTTGTTTCACTGTCATGATAGGCTGTTGATTTTTTATTTTTAGAAAATGGTTAAAGCATTATTATCTGCAAACAGGTGGTCCAGCTTCAGAGAGGGGTTGTGGCGAGCCTCTGCTAGCCATGCATAATGTTCTAGTTTCGACCCCCAGCTTCTTGCCTTAAAAGGATCCTGCCAGTCAGAGTAGACAATACCTACCTTGATGGACCAAAGGTCTGGTTCAGTAGAAGGCTGCTTCATGTATAAAAAAACCTACCAAAGAACACATGTATAACCTACCAAAGAACACATCTGTCCTGTGGTGTTGAACACCTGAAGTGGCCTTAGACTGAATCAGATCCTTGGTCCATCAAAGTCAGTATTGTCTACTCAGACCAGCAGCGGCTCTCCAGGGTCTCAGGCAGGGGTCTTTCACATCACCTGCTTGCCTGGTCCCTTTAACTGGAGATGCTGGGGATTGAACCTGGGACCTTCTGCATGCTGAGCAGATGCTCTACCACTGAGCCACAGTCCCTCCTGCTATCGCTGAAAGCAAGAAACCTCTTGGAGATAGCTGGTGTTAAAAGCTGAAATAGTTCTAGGCAGAGTATGGAAGGAAGCTGTTATAAGGCAGCCAGTTCTTGATGTCTTTACAAAAATTACAGGCCCTTGAGCAGAACCGCTGCGGAAACGGGAACCCCAACACAATCTGTTGCAACGATAGCACACTGTCTTTCTGGTCAGACCAGTAAAATGCTAATTTTTTGTCCATGCTAGAAGCAATGTTGGGTTGGGGGTGGAAGGAAGTATTGGTTTTATTGGTTTTAACTGAACCCCCCCCCTTTCCCTCTTTCCTCTTTCCCTAGGACATTCCCACCTCAGAAGAACTGGAACAGTTTGCCAAAGAACTGAAGCACAAGAGAATCACTTTGGGCTTCACTCAGGCAGATGTTGGACTTGCTCTGGGGGTGTTGTATGGTGGGTAACTCCACAAGGTGCTAAAAGTAAAAGAAGTTTTGATTTTCTGGAAGAAGGGGCCATATTGATCCTTAGTAGTAGAAAAGGTTATTGATACATAAACATCAGGTTTCCAAGAGAATTCTTCTCCCTTCCCCAATAAAAGCTTTTTGACTTTTCTTTACAAAAAGCCTTGAATCAGCACTTACTTTAATCCTTTTATAGCAGATAATGATTTTAAATTTGGGTTTTTTAATGAATATCAGTGTAAAATTTAGGGGGCGGAGAGTTTAAAGTGTTAGTGATTCTTTTATCGATCTGCTTTGCCTCTTGTCCCTAACAGAAATGTCACAAAGATCAGTTAAAGTAAAGGTTTAGTTCAGTTTTTCATTAGATTGCCACGTGGGGTTAAATCAGTGGTTCTCAACCTTTTTTGCTCCATTCCCCCCTTTCACCATTGTTCAGAATATAATTCCCCCCTTCCCAAGATAATCATAAACTTGATTGAATGACACAGATTAAATTAAAAACAAACTACAATTTTACGGATTGTACATAATCTAAAGGACATCACACTTTGCTGAATAGTGGTCCCAATCCCCCCCGTGGAACCACGGGGGGATTGGGACCACTATTCAGCAAAGTGTGATGTCCTTTAGATTGTTGAGAACCCATGGGTTGAGAATATTTCTCCCTGAAATCCAAAATGTGATTTGTTTTAGCCAGATCTTATATTTGTACAAGATCATAGTAAACACTGGTGCTTTTAAATAACCTTAAGCATTCCATACTTCATTAAAAAAAAAAACTCCCAAGAGTGCACTGATTCAACCATATTACACTTCTTTTGAAACCCCTTAATTGGTTGCCTGTTTATTTCTGAGTTCAATTCCAGGAATAGTCTTTACAGGTAGAAACCATTCTTAACCTGTGATCTGCATAATTTAAAAAAAATCTATTGGCATGAACTCGTTCCTCTGGAATGCCTTGTCTGAGGAAGCGGAAGACTAGCAGTATTTAGCAAATGCTGTAAAAGGCATTTCCATTTGAGAAGACATTTGAGAGAGAATAATTTTTGCTATGGCTGCTGTGTTTAATGTGTTTTGGACTTATCTATGGAGATGTATGCTGATTTAAAACCACCGGAGATATTATCGGTGATCTGTGCCTGTATCTGTTTTACTTTGGGGGGAGAGCCAGGAAACAAATGTTGCAAATAATAAATAACTGAAGGAAAAAAGTGGGCGGGGGGGGGGGACTTAACCTGAAAGTTAGGGGGAACCAAAAGGGTTGAGCTAAACACTATTTAATAAAACAACGAATACATCTGTTTTTATTATGTACTGTGTGCAATTGTATTAAAAACACAGGGCCTAAAAAACGGACTTCCTACAAAGCTCAAACACTGTACAGATATTACCAACACATACACAGTTGATGTAAGTACATAAAACGATCAAAATCTGACCAGACGCATTTCGGCCTTTCCAAGGCCTTCCTCCGTGGTCACACGCACACAATTTTACAGTGCACATTGTGACGTTAACACAAACGTTTTATAAGGTCAACGAAAAATTACAAGCCTTTTATTCTGTGTGGCTTTATGTAAAAATGGTTAGTCCATGTGTCTTAAAACATGGCTCACGGCTCGCACCTTGTATACGGCGTCCAGCGTTTCAGGATGCGTATTACATCAACCACGATTAAGTTAATTCATGCCATCGTATTCTGCTACTATGTGTGGGTGTGAAAGCTGGACAGTGAAGAAAGCTGATAGGAAGAAAGTGGTGTTGGAGGAGAGTGTTACAGATACCATGGACTGCCAAAAAACACACAGATCAGTGGGTTATAGATCAAATCAAGCCTGAACTGACCTTAGAAGCTAAAATGACTAAACTGAGGCTATCGTATTTTGGTCACATTATGAGAAGACAAGAGTCACTGGAAAAGACAGTCATGCTAGGAAAAGTTGAGGGCAGCAGGAAAAGAGGAAGACCCAACAAGAGATGGATTGACTCAATAAAGGAAGCCACGGCCCTCAGTTTGCAAGATCTGAGCAAGGCTGTCAAAGATAGGACATTTTGGAGGACTTTGATTCATAAGGTCACCATGAGTCGGAAGAGACTTGACAGCACTTCACACACACACACATTACATTGACAAACATGAGGAAAAGAATGCAAAGAACATGCTGGCCTAGTGAAATGGCCGAGCTGGATTTATTGTTCCCGCTGTTCCTGATTCTCCCCTCTCTGTTTTCCTGCAGGGAAGATGTTCAGCCAGACCACCATCTGCCGCTTTGAGGCCCTGCAACTCAGCTTTAAGAACATGTGCAAACTGAAGCCACTCCTTCAGAGCTGGCTGCACGAGGCAGACAGCAACGAAAACCTACAGCAGGTGAGCTGCCAAGGTGGGAAGGGACGGCAGGTGCCTTGTGTCTTCGATCAGGACATGATTGTGGAGTCCTCGTTGTGAGCTGGGGAGGGATTGTGCCTCAGTGGTAGAGCACCTGCTTGGCATGCAGAAGGTCCCAGGTTCAATCCCCGACATCTCCAGTTAAACGGCTGTGATAATAGGTAACGTGATAATAGGTAATAGCCGCTCTGAGCCTGACCTTCGGGTTGGGGAGAGCGAGGTAGAAATGTAATAAAACAAACAAATAAATATGAAAGATCCCTTACCTGAGACCCTGGAGAGCAATCTCCAGTCTCAGTAGATGGTACAGGTTGAGTATCCCTTATCTGGACTGTTTGGGGCCAGAAGTAGTCCGTATTTCGGATCTTTCAGTATATTGGAATATATTGGAATTTTTGCATATACATAATGAGATACCTTGGGGATGGGACCCAAATACATTTATGTTTTATATACACTTAGCCCGAATGCAATTCTAAACAAGATTTTAAATAATTTTGTGTACATTGAACCATCAGAAAGCAAAGGTATGTTATCAGAAAGCTATCTCACCAGAGTACCTGTATCAGCTGTTAAACAAGAGCAAACAATAAACTAACAACAGCAGGCTTTCAGTCTCCATCTATGATGCAGTGTACACTGTTATTATTATTTTTTTTAGGTGAGAGGAGACATTGAAAGCAGGCAGCATGGATCTGCCTGCATGTTGGCTTCGAAGGGTCCGGTTTTCGGATCAGTGTGGACATGGGATGTCCAGATAAGGGATACTCTACCTGTACTAACTTTGATGGACAGATGGACCACTTCAGTATAAAGCAGCTTCATGTGTTCATGGCTCGGGGATCTTTTGAAGGACCTGGGATATGGCGTCCTTACAGCTGCACCGGGGGGCAGGGGGAGATGGAAGGATTTGTCCAACTATTTGCGGGTGGTGATTGCAGCATCTAAGCATCATTGCCGGACTCGGCTCTCCTCTGTCTCCCAGCTGTGTGCATCGGAGTCTGCCCTGATCCAAGCTCGGAAACGCAAACGTACGAGCATCGAGACTACCGTGCGGGGCTCCCTCGAGACTTACTTCCTGCGTTGCCCCAAGCCCAACCTGCAAGAGATCTCGCAGATCGCGGATGACCTCCACCTGGAGAAGGATGTGAGTCTGACCGCCTCTCTGCTCCTGAGTGCAAGATACAGAGCGGTGTAGTGGTTAGAATGTGAAACGAGTCCTGGGATCAAATCTGCACTCCGCTGTAAAACTCCCCTTGGGCTAGTCACTCTCTCAGTCTGACCGACCTCACAAGGATGGTTGTGAGGGTAAAAATGAGTGAGAATCATATATGCCACTCTTGAGTTCTTGGGGGAAGGGCCAGATAAGCAGGGGGGACTCTGATTGATTCTTCCATTCGCCAAAGGGTCAGATTTTGACTCTTTTTGTCCGTCCAGCTTGATCTGATTTTTCCATTCACCAAAGGAGCAGATTTTGACTTTTTTAGTCCGTCCAGCTTGATCGAATTTTTCCATTCGCCAAAGGGGCAGATTTTGACTTTTTTAGTCCGTCCAGCTTGATCGGATTTTTCCATTCGCTAAAGGGGCAGATTTTGACTTTTTTGTCCGTCCAGCTTAATCTGGTCATCTCATATTTGCGGGGGCGGGGGGTGGTGTTCAGTATTTGCAGCATGGTGGGAGGCTAAGAGGATTTGGCTTCCCAAGGCCTCCTGGTGAGTAGAAGCGGGGATTCCAGTAGCATGGATGACTCTCTGATGTCCTTTGGTGTAATGTCCCAGGGGAGGGGGCTTGTACAGCTCTCTCTGAGGATCAGCTTTCAAGATGGGGAAAACGGAGGATAGGCATAAAACAGCACCTGCGTCCCTGAGATGGGGAGGGGTGTGTGTTGCTTTGGCAGTAATCTGTATGTTTCTCCCCCCCCCTCCCCTTGCCTCTGCAGGTCGTCCGTGTTTGGTTCTGCAACCGCCGCCAGAAGGGCAAGCGCACCTTAGGAGCCGGCTCTCGGGATGAATACGACAGCTCTGCTCTGCTGCCGCTGCCGCCTTTCCCACACGGGCCGCTTCAGGCCCAGCCCCCCGGGCTCAGCCCCACCCACCACCAGCTAGCCCCCCCTCCTCACCCCCAGGGCTATAACACGGATGCCTTCGCTACCCTTTACCTCCCCCAGTTCCATGAGGGAGACCCCTTTGCTCCCCCCACATCTGGCTCCCCAGTTATGGGCCATCCGATGCATTCAAGCTGAAGGGTCCTCTGACCAACCTCTCCTTCCTTTTTTTTTTTTTTTTAAATAATAATTTTAATCACCGGAAGGATCTCATCCTGCCACCCTTAAGATTTTTTAACCAGGGGGATAATTGGGAAGGGGAGAGGCGTAATTGTTGGTGTGTGGGTTGTTTTTTTTTTGTTTTTTTTTGGTCTTGCTGTTGTCTTTTAAACCAGGGATGCAGGACTTCTTGGCGTGTCATCTGTCAGTGTGTAATCTATTCTTGTTGTTAGTTGTCAAGCGAACACGGGTAAGACTTCCCACCCCCTAGAATGTAAGGGGACGTGGCTTCGAATCTACTGTAATCACGGTTCTAGACCGGTTTCCTATAACACCTCTGAGCCGCAAGGTGCTTTTCAAAAAGGTGTTGTAGATTCTTATTTGCTATTCTCTGTTTAAAGCTCTAATAATTAGTTTGGAGGAGACCGTCACCCAGGAATGAGTTTTTTCCCCCCTTTCCCCCTGTAAAGATTTACCGTGTTCAGGACATCACACATGATCAGGCTTACAAGAGCTTTTGAGTAACATTCTGCCATTGAAATGTGGGGTTTAGAAGTGCTTAACTATAGCCACAGATGGCAGAACTGTTGCAGGACTGTCCCACCGTAAGTTGCAGTTGGGGATTTTGTGGCTTGAATTGCTTCTCCTGTGTGGGAAAGGACGGGCTGCCACCTCTTATCCCTCCTGACATTTTTCCCCCCCCTTCCCCCGTTGGAAGGATATTCTGAAATGATGTAGTAGAGAATGAATTCTGACATGTGTTCAGTATTTTTGCATGAACTTGGTCTATGGCTGGCTCATATTCAGTCTTATCAGGTATTTGTCCTCCAGGTCTATAATTAGCAATTAGCAGAATGAAAGCTGTTGGTTTAGGAGAACCATTAGCACCACCTCTATATAAGAATCCTTTTCAGTTCTCCTGTTCCACCACTATTCTTCATAATCCAAACGGAGAAAGGTTCATTCGTTTTGAAGCCAGTGTGTTGGTTGTGTTTGGAAATGTGGATTGTCTTTTTGAGACCCACTGGCTGGGTTGGGGGAATGACTGAATTCATGCTGTCTCCCACCCCCACATCCTTGAGAATCCAGGATGCTCCTTGGAACTGTAAAATATCCACATCACCTGTCAAAGGTATAATGCAAGATGCTGAAGCAGCACATTCCTCTATGGGTTTTTAATGGAATAAGTTTTTGTCTGTCTGCCTTGATGAGTTCACAGATTCTTTAAACAATCTTAATCCAGTAGGAAGTGTTTAGGATCTCTTCCTCACTTCTCCCCCCAACCCTTTATTGCTTCGATATGTATTGTTGCCTCTGTTTTGTAAATGGGTAAGCTAATCTTTTAAAACCAAAATTCATAATGATTTACCTTTTGATTATGAAATGTAAACTTGTTTTTGGTACTGTTTTATGTATACAGTTCTCATAAGAACCCCCAATTAAAACATTGCTAAACTTAACATTGTGTGACACTTGTCTAGCAAACTAGGAGAGCGCTTGGTGATGGGCAGCAGCTACGTACCCTGGCTTGGATGTTTCCTTCTCTTCAGCTTTCCTGTGAAATCAGGTTTTTACCTCTGTGTAGAACAACTTCTGTAACAGTATCCTACAATTCCACAAGTCTCTTTCTTTGCCTTTGCCTTTGGACAGCTTTGTTGTAACAGGTGGGATACCATCAGAATGAAAAAGGGGGAACCAAGCCTGTGCTTGCTTGCTTTCTAATGCCCCTTGCCCTAGGAATGGTGTTCTCGAGAGTGGCAGCAGGGCGTTTTAGGTGGTAGCAACCACTAGTCCAGTCCCCATCTCAAATCTATTTACATAGATAGCAAAACGATACCTCTCAACTAAGGAAAGGCTATGTTCAACAAGCCTTAAAGCAACAGGGTCATGAAGAAATGTGGGTACGTGGAGGTGAGCAGCTACCTGCTCAAGAACCTCAACTGGGTGATGATGCAGGAATTTTAAGGAGGAACAGATGAGGGTTGCAAGGAAAGGGGGTGGAAGCACATACCAGAAGGGCAACCCTTCATTACAGCCATACTTGAACAAGTATTCCCACCCTTTAGAGCAGGGGTGGGGAACCTTTTTTCTGCCAAGGGCCATTTGGATATTTATAACATCATTCGCAGGGCATACAAAATTATCAACTTAAAAATTAGCCGACCAAACTCCAAGCAGGCAGCTGCCCCAGATGACCCCCCCCCCCGAGCGGGCAAGCAGGCAGGCATCCAACTGGTGGCCCATTCACCCACCTGGTGGCACAGGATGGTCTGTTGCACCGGTCTGGGTCAGTATTGATCCAGTGCTTGGACAGGGGACTACCTTTACCTAGGTGTTTGCTTCATGCTACCTTGGGCTTTTATGAACCCATGTTTTTATTATAGTTGATGGTTTCAGGCACTTTCTCCCTTCCTGGAATCCTTCCTATATTGACCTGTCAGCTGAAGATGCTTGGTGCAGTGCTAAGGTCTTGTAGGGTCCTGCCCATTCCACTGTAACGCTTCAGACACACATAAAGAATCCAGAGCACATCTCGTTTTCGCCTGTGAGTCGTGTGGAAGGTGGGTCAGTAATCATGTGCAAAATGTCAGGTGTTTGTCAGAAGGCTCATCTCCCCCTTATTTTCTTGCTGATGAATAAAGATTCCCTGAAGGAGTTTGAAAGTCTTTGTAAACAGTTGGGCATTGCAAGACTGAGCCCATGCCCAGCCGTGGCGTGGGAGGCCAGGAAAGGCCAGGTGAGTTGGCAGATAGTCAGTGTAAACTCTAATTTTTATAAATTATAAATATGCACTCGTGGGAGACACCGAGTTTGAAATTCGATTTTATTTTGATTCAGTAATGCCTGCTGTGAAGCAAGAGATGCTGGAGCAAAGGTGGGAAACCCTCCTTCCTTCCCAAAGATGAAGCAACGTGACAGGAACATACTGGCAGTAACAAATCTTATTTTCCCCTTCCGTAACTCTAGGAGTCTTTGGTTATTACATCCATCAATCTTCTTGCTGCAAAGTTTCCTTCAGAACTATGCACATAGCTTATTTTTTATTTCAGAAAAGCAAATTCCCTTTGGGGGGTTGCTAGAAATAGCAAAAGCAGAGGAGCCTTTTCCTGGGTGTCTAAGATTCTGCCCCCTCCCACCCAGGGAAGATCAGCAGCGATTGCATTTTGAAGCAGGGTTTTTTTTAGTGTATCATTTGCTCTGCCGCAGAATGTGACGCAACAGTCCAAAACAGCTGGAACAGAGGCTGGGCGAACAGCTGGGCGAAACATAGTCCTTTTTGCCCGCTGTGTGTGTTATTTGGCCTGGCCTAAGGCTGTAAGCTGTGGAAACGGTGGGTACATCTTGCAAGCAAAGGCCTTGATTCTAGGAGGAAGGGGAAGAGTTCCCTACAGGAGAAGGGGCTAGCATGCACATGACATAACCAGGTAGATACGGTAAATCCTCCCCCCTACGTTTGCAGGCGAGAACATCTCTGCTACATGAGATACCTGTTGCACTGTGTGCGTGTTGGGGGGGGGGGGAAGGGAGTTCCCTCAGCTGTTTGCAGTGGGGCTCTGGAAGGCTTGCCAAGAGATAGCAAGACTTTTCCTTGGTGATAATTTTGTTTTTCCCTGCTTAACAGGGAAGCATATGAGCGCAAGGGGTAATGGGTAAGCTTCTACGGGTATTTGTATATGACCATCTCCAATCACAGGTGGAAAAGGTTCGCCTGCCTTCTGCCAAGAATCTCTGTGTATGTGTGTGTGTGTGTGGGGGGGGGGAACCCCGCTGGCAGATCACTTGTGGGGTAAGCATTCATACAGCTACGCAGTCCATATTCTTAACTGCTTTAGAAAGCTAGCAGCACAGCAACGGCAAGGGTTGATGAGTCACTGTCTTGCAACTGGCATGTATCTGGACTCTGCCAGAAAAATGGCACCTCGTCTGAGTCAATTTCACGGCCCGTTGACCCCTACTTGTCTGTACGTCGGAGTACAGAGTAAAAAAAGCAGCTCTATCGGAGGGTCTCTGGTCCATGAAAATGAGTGCCTCCATAAACAAACGAGCCTTCGGGGTGCTCTAAGATTTCTGCCGTTGTACAGAAAGTGATCGATATTCGTCCATCTGCCCCAGGGGGAGTTTTACATCAGGAGTGGGTGAGGAAGTGCCCCCCCACCCCGTTCTTCCATGTCAGTCACTTGTCCTGTACTGGAAGTGAGCCAATTTGGGAGAAAAAATGTGGGGTGGGGAGAGGGGGAGGCTCCGTTCCACTCACCTGCATACTCTTGGTATTCACAACAGACCTCCCATCCCACTGCTAGATCCATGAATGGATGGGACATAAATAAGACCCCCGTTATATCTACTTTAACCTTAATGGGGCCTCTTCTCTGGTCCTAGAACATTTTTGGAGGTTTTTTTTAAAAAATCTTCTTTTCTCCCCTTCACGTCTCAACAGCCTGTAAAGAGATCTGAGGAAGCCGTGGTTGTTTTCTTAATCGTGTTATCTGTGCCGGTTGCCCCTTGGGAACCTATTCTCAAACGTTTCTCCCTGGGAACTTGTGGATGCAGGGACAGCACCGCGGAGAGCCAAGAGCCAAACTTCCGTTCCAGCACCCTGGTTTTTTTCCTAGAGGCACAAAAAACATGTTCACACGCACACACACCAGTGTAACGAGCAGAAGGTGTGACAAACAGCTTGCGACCTTTTTGCCCAAAAGCACTTCATGCGACTGGAAAACTAGAATGGATGTACAAACCCCCCAGCTGCTGTGTGTGTGTGTTAACATTTTCATCAGGTTTTGCCGTAGTCCTGAGCCAGCACAACTAAAGGTCTGGGTTTCTTTTTGCTGCAGGCTTGGAGGAACGAGAGCCCTCGGTGACCCAGGACCATCGTCTACGGGCACAGGTTTTTGTGTCCAAACGAGCCTCCTTCGGTCCTGTGCTTTAGCCCATCTTGCTGCACATACGGTGCCGAAGCCCATCCGCTGGCATTGCGTGGACACGCGTCGTGGCCTTGTACATTTTAATCCGTGTGCTTTGGCCTTGCTGCTTTTCAGAGAGGTGGAGCTGGTATTTCTGCAGTGTCTCTTACCCAAGAAAAGGGGTGGTTGGAAAAGGACTCGCTTGGGTTCAGCGAAACCTTCCTGCGATTCCTGTCGAGAGGACAGGCTCCCGCAACCATTTCAGTTGTCACCTGTACGTTCAATTGTCACTTTGTATGTGCACGGTGCTCATCATACTATTTTTTTTTTCACTTGTGCAAAAATTCCACTAGTGTGAGTATCCCCACTTGGCAGTTTCTCAAAAGCTCTAGCGAATCCTCACATGCACATGTAGCATTTGGGTTCGCTGCAGTAACCTCACCCAATTTTTTTTGCGGGGGGACGGGGACTGTTCCTCCCTGTTGCCCCACGTACATTACGAGCGGCAAGCAGTGCAGCGGAAATCTGCCTCTTGGACGGCGCTGTAGCTGCAGCCCACGCAGGCCACATGGAACCAGGCGTCACAGCCGTCACACTGGACCCACTCCACCATCTCGTCCTGGGGAAGGCGGCAGCGGGGAGCCGCGCACGGCTCCGAGGCAGACAGAGTCTGGGAGAAAACTTGGCAGGTGCCCCCGAGAGGGTTCTTCCGGGGCCGGCCACGCCGTTTCCTGCAAAAAAGGATCGGAAAGGAATGCTGTCACTCCTCAACACGTTTTCTAAGCGCCCCGTGCATTTCGCGTATGCCAGTTCTGCAGTCCCTGTAATGCATCCCTGTAAGGTTAGCACTGCAAGTTTTCTAAAAGTTTTGAAGCCATCTTGGGTAGGGGGGCAGAAAATTCAAGAAAAAAATTCTTATCAAACTTAACAACAGAATTTATCATCCATAACTTGGGTGTGCAAAATTGTACTGTTTGACATATGTGAACTGTAGAAATGCGTTTATTCACATAAAATTGCAAATACACCCAAGTGTAGAGAGCGAGAGAGAGAGAGAGCTGCAAACTGCTGTTCTGGCTGGCCTGGTTTCCCCAAGGTGGAGGCCCTTCCCAGCCCTGTGATCTGAGATGGTTTTTACTGAGGCTGTCAAGCACAGATCCCGTGATCCCTTGCAAGCAAAAGCCATGCATTCTCTGCCACTGAGGAACTGCCCCTTCTATTTTTTAAGACTGCCTTTTGCAGAAGTGCCCCCGGAGTGTTTTCCTTCCTCCTTCATGAGAACTTAAAAAAAAGACACGATCTCTCTAGTCCACTAACAGAAAACATAACTTGCAATTAAAATGCAAACTTGGGGATCATAGTGTTGTTTTTCTGGGGTGGCTTATTTAATTAATTAATTAATTATATTTCTAGCCCGCCCTCAGTCCCCAACCAAGGCCAGGCTCAGTGCGGGTAACAACAATTCATTACAATAAAAGAATAAAATTGAAATATGCCTCCCAGTTAAAACGATTAAACATACAATAATGAATTAAGTACATCGATGGCACTTAATCAACAAACCAGCTGCTGAAGAATCAACAGGGCAGTTGATATCCTACCCATGAAAGTACCGAGTCAGACCACTGCTTGACCTAACTCGGATTGGCACAGGCTGTCCGAGTTGGTTTAACCAGAAATAGCCGGGATCAAACCTGGCACTTTCTCCAAAGAAGAATGGGACTCACCCGCTGGGTGTGATGTGAAGCTTTGGTCCCACATCCTCTTGCAAGTTCCTGCTTCTCTCGGGAACCCTCTGCTGGAGCTGCAAGGGGTTGTGGCAGTGCACGTATCTGCCGAACCCCTGCTCCTTCTCCGGCTGCTCCTCTTCAAGCCGGGTGATTTCATCCTCCAACTCCGGCAGCAGCGTATGAGCTGACTTGCGGCGATTTCGAGAGGCTCTCGGCTGGGCCGGCGGCTCTGGACACCGACTCTGCCCCAGGGAGAACGTGAACGGCTGTGCCTTGAGCTTGCTGAGACTGCCGATGGAGCTCAGGATAAGGGTGGCTTTGGGGTGGCAGGAGAAAGAGGTGGGTGAGAGGCGGGGCAGCGGACGGATGCGGTGGTTGCCGGAAGGCAGCACGGGCCGGAAGCCACACGAGAAATCCCCGGGGGCTTTTGGTTCCGTGATGGCGGCAAAGTCCTGGGGTCGCACTTGGACTTTCTGGAAGAGGAAGTAGAACTCGGAGTTGCCATGTGGGGGCGGCAGGGCACAGCCCTCCGGGACTGGGTTGGGGTGGCCAAAGGTCAGAAGATCTCCATCGTTCAGATCCGTCCGTTGGCCATGGGGTATGCGTATGGCATTGATGTAGGTACCTGGAGGGATTAAGAAGGTAAAGATAGTCTCCTGTGCAAGCACCAGGTCATTCCTGACCCATGGGGTGATGTCACATCCCGTCATGGGTTGTAGTATATACCTAGTCCCTGCCCCAGGAGACCCAGCTATTGAGAACAAAGCCTGGTTTTATCTCCATAGCTCCACCCCTGCACTGGCATAGGATTCTGTTTCTTGGTCATGCTAGAGTCTGAGAACATAACCTAGATTTATCCACTTAGAACAGGGGTGTAAAACTCAATTGTTACGAAGGCTGGATATGACATAAATGTCACTTGGTTGGGCAGGGCCATGCCTTGCCAGCCCAAATTGAGAGGGGAGGGGCTGCCTTGCGGTCCAGATAAGAGCTCTCAAGGGGCCGGATCCCGCAGGCCGTATGTTTGACACCCCTGACTTAGAAGAATGAGTGATGTGGAAAATTTTCCACCCCACGTAAATGTAGCATCTTTCTATAGTTGTTAAGGCTATTGTGCTGCAAACCAAACACGTTAGATAGGGTAGATGTGGAATATGAAGCATAGACAAACCCCAGTGCTTGTACATGATCCAGCTGTTACATTGTGTATTTCTGGTGGGAAAAAATTCAGGCTCAAGTTTTCCCAGAAAACCCATCTCACTAGGACAAATGGAGAGCTTTCTTGCCCCAACAGTCAAAGACATCCCTCTTGTCCAAGCGAGAATGTTGGCAGCTAATTTTAGATTACATTGAAAGCCACTTCCTGCACAAAGCGTAATTTTGCTGGCAAATCCGTGTGTGTGTGTGTGTGTGTGTGGGTGTGTAAAGTATATTGGTTCCTTAATCCAGCATCCCCAGAAAGAAGAGCAACATTTATTTATTTATCCTTCTCTCTCCAGGGGGGAGCCAAAGTTCCTTACAGTATCGTTCTCAGCTCCTCCATTTTATCCTCATTACAACCACCCTGTGAGGTAGGTTAGGCTGAGAGAGAGCGACTGGGCCAAGGTCACCCAGCGAGCTTCCATGACAAGAGCGGGCAATCAAACACGGGTCCCCCAGATCCCAGCCTGCCATTCTTAACCGCTACACCACGCTTGTTCTCCAGTTATCCAGCACCACACAATCAAGATACTTGAGATCCCCAAACTTCATTCAGGACACGGCCTGCACCAGTTATGACCCATCAAGCAACATCTGGCCCACCAGGAAGTCATGCATGCCCATTTCCTACTACCTTAAGCTCTTTCCATGTTTAGAATATTGTGATGGAGGAAAACTCTCTCCGTAATCCACATAGAACAACCAGATTAGCAGACTCCCAAGCAGCAAACGTGCAAAACTAAGGCAGGGTCTTAAGTCCCTTTGCCACAAACCCTCCTCTCTCCACTCCAAGGTATCCTGGAGGCTGTGTTAGCTTTGACAGATATGAGATTGCACCAACATTTGCCAAAGTTGTAGAAAAGAGCAAGAGTTCAGGAGCCCATTAAAGACTAACAAAATTTCTGGCAGGGCATGAGCGTTCGTGAGCCACAGCTCACTTCTTCAGAAAGTTCCTGCCCTGCCAAAAATTGTGTTTAGTCTTTAAGGTGCTCCTGGACTCTTGATTTTTTCTACATGGCTACCCACCATGATCTATTTGCCAAAGCGGAAACTGAGAAACTCGCAATGATTTAAACCTTTCTGACTTATGATGACCATGGGCTGCATGAAAATAAAGTCAACTGAGGACTTTGTTTGCTTTTTTGTCTCAAACTGATTTCCCCTTGAAAGGCTTGGTGGTACCCCCACACACTCTCTCTTATTATAACAGGCCACACAATTCCACATGAGCATTAGGATAACTTTCCACAGCACATCTAAGACTTGTGCCCAGAATGCAGGCATGGTTTTAAAAATAAGAAGAGTTGGTTTTTATATGCTGACTTTCTCTACCTTTCAAGAAGAATCAGACCGGTTTACAATCTTCTTCCCTTCCCCTCCACACAACAGTCACCTTGTGAGGTAGGTGGGGCTCTGACAGCTCTAAGAGAACTGTGACTAGCCCAAGGACACCCAGCAGGCTTTGTGTGGAGGAGTGGGGAATCAAACCTCATCCTCCAGATTAGAGTCCAACACTCCTAACCACTATACCATGCTGGCTCTCTAAAGAAGGGCAGGATCTGCCATGGGGTGTATGTATTTAACAAGGCTCGTGTAGCTCTATGCTGAAGGCCAAGTCCCTCAGGAACTTCAGCCCTTTGAAAGATGCGCTACCAGCTGGGGGTTCAACCCTTAGTGGCCCCAGCTGACTACTCCAGAGCAGTCTCCAGTCTCAGCAGCCAGAGTGTAAGAGTGACTGTAAGGCCTGAATTCGGACTGGCCGTCCACGCCCTTGCTGGAAGACCACCTCAAGAACTCACCATGAGTGCTGCAGTCCACCAGGGCAACTCTCCACTCCTCTGCTGCACTGTCAGCATCCCTCTCCGCGTGAATCTCTGCGTGGATCCGGGAGATCAAGGCCGGGTTCTGCTCTGACACCAGCGTGACATCACAGACCTCGGCCCGGCGGCCCAACCGATAGGTACAACTGGGCCTGGCGGGTCGGAAGGTGTACAGGTCCCTATTGGGCGAGTCCTCAGGCGATGCTGGGCCCATTCGAAGTAACTGGAAGCAAGGAAGGGCCTCCGAAAGCATCTTTGGTTCCTTCTGGTTTCCACAGGTGCGGGAGGGGTGCCTATTAGGTATCCTGGGTTCGCTCAGGAGGGGGACAAACTTCTATGAGGTTCCGATGAGAGTCCTGCGGTGGTGGTGACGGCTGTTTAGGTGGTAGGAGGACTCCTAGGTTCGCACAGCAGGTCATAAACCTGTCTTCAACAGTAATAATTGCCGCTCCTTGGAGAACTGAACTTTGATTTAGGTTTGGTATTTATGTCGTTAACCGCCCTGAGCCCGGATAACCGGGGAAGGGGCAGGATAAAAATTGAATGAGATGAAAATAAGTTAAAAAATTCAGTCTCGAGTCCTTCACTGTTCACTTACTGAAAATACAGTAGCACCGGGTGCAAAAGAAAGTAGCTAACAGTGCAACTGGAGATTGCTACAGGTAAGGATGGGTTGTGCTGGATACTGTATGACAAAGTTTCAATGAATCATAAGGTGGAACATCTGGGACTGTTTCAACAACACAACCGACCCATTTATTTTAACCACTACCCTGATCTGCCCTATTGCACCCCAAAAAATAATCATCAGAGTTTTCTCCCAGTCTCGCAATCTGTTTGTCAGAGGGAAATGCTAACCCTAGACGTGGTTCTTGCCCACAGCAACATGCTTAGACATTCTGAAACGCCATTGTCTGAAGGGCTCCTTCCAGTGCAAACTGGATCACAATCCTGGCTGCGGATGCCCTTTGGCCACGAGGCCCTACACCCCTCCCCTTGGCTCTAGGAACCTCCCGGGCCTGCCACAGGGCACGTCGCCCCCTTTACCCTCGACAGGGAGGACTCGCAGTTCATTGGGGCCGTCTGCAAACCCGCTTCCCTTTGCAACACCGCTTCAGAAGAGCAGACTCGTCCCGTTCTAAGACTCACGCCCAGTTAGCCGGGTCGGTCGGTGGCTCGGCTCTGGAACCCTGCGCGCCACGCAGAACCCCCCCCCCCGGTTTCCCCAGCAACGCGGCTCCAGAACCTGCTGCTGCCGGCCCGGCAGGGCTCGAGAACTCCCAAGGCCTTGGCAACGGGGTCCGCGGAGTCTTGCCGCTGGCGAGCGACGCCGGTCGTTTGCACAGGCGCCGCCGCTGCCCGGAGCAGCTGCCCGGGCTCTGAGCGGCGCGCGCTGCTCCTTGATTGGTCAGGCTCAGGCGAGAGAGAGGCGGAAGGGAGCGGCCTCGGCTCCCCCATTGGCCAGATGGTGATTTTGACCCTTCGCCATTGGTTGAAATAGAAAGGGGTGGCCGGGGAGTAATGAGCGCGCGCTGGAGAGGCGGGGCTTGGTAGCTAAAATCCTGATTGGTGGGTGTCTGACAGCAGCGGCTGGGCGGGTGTCCTTCGCGGGGCGCGTTCGATCGAGGGAGGGGTGTTGGGTAGACGTCGGTATCTGGGGCGCATGCGCCGAAGGAGGCTGCTGCCTCTCTTTTCCCATCAGGCGGCCCTTTGTGCGCTCCTTGAGTCTGCAAACCGTGAAGCCCGGAGGATGAATCAGACGGATGGCACCCAAAAGGCTAAAACTTGACCATATTTGTTCGGACAGGACGGTCCATCGATTTCAGTGGAAGATCCAAATAAATAAGTGTAGTTTTAGTATCCCACATTTACATTTTTTAAGGGGAAAGCCTATGCATTAAGGTTGCCAACCTCCAGGTACTAGCTGGAGATCTGCTATAACTGATCTCCAGCCGATAGAGACCCGTTCACCTGGAGAAAATGGCCGCTTTGGCAATTGGACTCTGGCATGGAAGTCCCTCCCCTCCCTGAACCCCACCCTCCTCAGGCTCCGCCCCAAAAACTTCCTGCAGTGGCAAAGAGGGACCTGGCAACCCTATTGCCAACCCATAGTTGGGAAAATCCTAAAGATCTGGGGGTTTAGGATGGGGAGGAAACTCAGTGGTATATAACGCTGGAGTCTACCCTCCGAAGCCAGTTTTTCCATGGGAACTGACCTCTGTAGTTGTTACCACACCCCCACAAACATGTGAAGGTATGTTCGGATTAACATGGGGAATTAGCTTGTGTGCTTGCGCATGAAGCAATTGTCACTTTAAGAGAGCTTACTTTTGGGTAAACAAACATAGGGTCAGGCCCTAAATACAAATCTGTTCATTCCTGCACCAAGCCACCAATTCAGTGTCATACCTTGGTCATACTATTAAACCCAGATTTCTGCTTTTATACACCTGCAAGTATAATAGTCTGTTTGAACAGGCATGGAGTTTTGGAATTCTAAGAACACTCTCCTGGGAATACGGTCTATTGAATAAAACAGGACTTGCTTCAAAGTAGGCCTCTTTAGAACTATTCCTAAATTACCTAGGATTAACTTTTACAGGTGAGAGGCCCTCACCAGGTAGATTGGCCTTGCCTATCTCATGAGGTTCCTGTTGTGGGGAAAGGAAGGGAAGGTGATTGTAAGCTGCTTTGAGACTCCTTCAGGTAGATAAAAGTGAGCTATAAAAACCAAGTCTTCTGCCTCCAGAGTCAGAAGTGTACGCATCTGATATGAGCACACAGGAGGGGATGCACTCAATTTCTGAAATGCAGTCACTGCTGCCACAAGGATGCTTCCTGACAGGCCAGTCTAAGCATCACACTCCTGGTAGGACATGGTACGCAGAACAGCATACCATGATGGCACTCTTCCTAACCAATAAAGCCGATAAGGCGGCCAGAAGCTACCCTTTTAAATCCTGGAATGCTGCTACATTAAATCCTTTTCAAGGATGCTTTAAATGGCCTTTCTAAGCCCTTTTCACACCTTATTTGGTGATGGGTTTGACACTGAATATCTGATAATATCCTTATCGGCATCTGGCTATACTAAAAGTGTAAAACAGATGGAAAGGATTAAACGGTGTTTTGAGAACGTATGAAAATCCTTGGGAAGGGTGTCATAAGTACAACCACAAGACTAGCTTTCCCATGTCAAAATGTATAAAAGAAGGCGCCATTTCTATAGATTTCGGAGGTCTTCCATAAGACCTTCCGTGCAGCGGTGGTACATATAACTATTTTCTGCATATTAAGATCTGTATACTGTTTGCAAATTTCTGTAATAGAATAACAAAATTTAGGCAGAGTCACAGCAACCTGTCTTGTGCTATGGAACTCGCTTTTAAATATATTGACATAAGCAATAAAAAGGATTTTTAAATCCAAGAAGTTGCCTCTTTACCTTGGGATCACTAATTCTATTAAGGTATTGTGCTTGTTAATCAAGTACACAATTTATAGATTTAGTCATCAGTAACGGTATTGAGCCCCTTTCACCTGCACCCAATGATCCTTTCCCCAGCTTCTAATAGAAATATATGAGAGAGTGAGGGTGTGTGTGTGAGAGAGAGATTACATGATTTTTTACATTAAGGAAGCACTTCTAAAACTGGTTTTTGCGGGCTTCTTAGACATTTCACAAACAGCTTTGGCTGAATGCTGCAGAGCAAAGGAGCGAAATGTCAGGAGGTAAAGACAGCCTCCAAGAGAGAATCAAAGCCTAGTAATTTAAAAAGCAGGGCCCTTCACATAAAAGGCCTGTGGGTCTACTAAAGCAATCTTTATTTCAAAAGTCCAGTCTTCTATTCACACCCACATCCCCTAACTCTCATCTCCCTCTCCCCGCAACAGCTTTTTATTCAGTCAGGTCTGCTCTTAGGCATCTGCCTTGGTGTCTTCGTCTTCGTCGCATTTCTCGGCTGCTACTTCTTCATTCTGGATGTCTGAAATTAGGGCCTGTAGATCACTCAGCACAGCAGAGAGGGACTCTGAGAGGAAGGAGAGAAACCAGTAAAAGGTATGGAGTGACAGGGAGCAGAGTGATTAAACAAAGAGGGTCCTTAGCTTAAGGACTGTCTGTGGCATGAGGGGAGGATGGGCAACAGCTAAGCATTTGGGAAGATCAGCATGCAAACTTACAAAGTCATGGTAAGATAGCCTAGCTGTCAAACTGTGGAACTCCCTGCCCCAGGATGTGGTGAAGGCTGCCATCTTGGAAGGTTTTAAGAGGGGAGTGGACAGGGTCATGGAGGAGAGGGCATTCAGCTTATTTCAATATCCTCATTCATACTACCACACCAAATACATGGTTTAGTCCTCTATAAAATAGCTAGACTGTCATAGCAGCACATTGTCCTTTCTCACCCTTGATTATAAGATTTTCCATTTTATTTACAGTTTATAACCATAGCTCATCTAGGCTCACTGTATCACCATTTTTCTGATGTGTTGTTAGCTTAATAAATACATATATTTCTTTTACTTTAACCAACCATTCTTCTATCTTTGGAGTCGTTTTTTGTTTCCAATGTCTGGCAAAAGTCATTCTAGCAGCAGTTATCATGTGTAACCCCATACATCGTTTATCTTTAGTTAGGTTAGGGGCTAAATTTAACAGAAGTATCTCAGGTTTACATGGGTTATCAATCTCCATTCTAACAGAGAGATATTTCACTACTTCAATCCATAACGTTATAGCTCTCACACATTTCCACCACACATGTATGAAGTCATAACATAAGAAGGGCCCTGCTGGATCAGACCAAGCCCATCAAGTCCAGCAGTCTGTTCACACAGCAGCCAACCAGGTGCCTCTAGGATGCCACTAACAAGACGAGTGCAGCAGCACCATCCTGCCTGTGTTCCACGGCACCCAAAATAATAGGCATGCTCCTCTGATACTAGAGGGAATAGGTATGCAGCATGACTAGTATCCATTCTAATAGCCATGAATACCCCACTCCTCCATAAATATGTCCACTCCCCTCTTAAAGCCCTCCAAGCTGGCAGCCATCACCACATCCTGGGGCAGGGAGTAACACAATTTAACTATGCTTTTTTATCACAGTACCAACAACTATCGTTCACTGATTTGTAGATTTTACTTATTCTAATTGGAGTTAAATGCCACATATATACCATCTTAATTAGTTTATCTCTTATTTGCAAGCTAAACTGAGAAATCTAATTCCTTTGAAAAAATATAATTCCCATTCTTGATCACTCAATACCATACCTTTAGATGGAGTCTGAGTTGCTCCCTTCTCAGTCAGTTCTGCTGGGGCTTGGACTGCCGCCGGGCGATTCTGCCGAGACTGGGCCAACATCCCTTCCTGTCGTAGAGTGGCCTGCACAAGGAAGGAGACAGCCCTTGATGCAAACTGTCGTCAAAGGGGCAGCCGTACACACATACCCACGTTGTTACCATACCAACAGCAGGTTCTTGTCCCTCTCGAGCTCCCGTAGACGGGCTTCAAGGCGTGCAGTCTCCTGTTGCGTGGCGGCTTCCTGCAGCTTGGCCAGCTCTTCACCGCGAGCTTTGTCCCTTGCTGCCTGGCGCTCAGTCTGGCGCAGGGCAACCACTGCAGAGACAGAGAGATGGCAGAATGGTGGACGAATAGTGGCAGGGCAAAACAGCAGAACTGGGAACAAAGACACTTCTGTTGCCCTACACTAAGATGGACGCTGCCATCTGAGGTCAGACCCTTGGTCCATTGAGCTTCGTGCAGGCTATGCCAACTGGGAGCAGCTCTTCAAAGTCTCAGGCAGGGGTCCAGCCTGAAGATGTGAAGATCGGGGGGGGGGGAATCTGTGTTTTTTTCTGTCCCCCCCCCCCTCCTGGGACCTTGTTTCAAAGTCTCCTGGAAGAAAAAAAACTAGAAATTTGAGAGAGCTCCGGAAATAAAGAACTTCCTGTAAAATATTACGTCTTTCAAAATGAGTGAAATGCTTTTCATGACAAGGTTTTAGCCTCTCGAAATGTGTGGTATGAAGATTTTTACATCTACAGCATTGGAGTGCGATTTAATTTCTGTGTATACTGTAGGGGAAGATCAACATTTTCAGGCATATATATATATATATATATATATATATATATATATATATATATATATATATATATATATATATATATATATATATAAAGGAGACTATCCACAATACATATTCTGTGATGTGTCTGAAGATAATACTCTGAGTTCAGTGTTATAAAGTTTCACTGGGACTGTTCCCGCCCAAATCATTGGGGATTAATGCATGGGCAGAATGTTCTTGGTTCGCTCCTCCCTTATCTCACAATATTTTAATCCAAAACTGGATAGTCAAACGCATGACGCTAGTCCATCCCACTATAAGTCCGAAGCAAGTAGCTGCTGGAGGCTCCCCATGCGTTTGAGCCACCCATATAATGTGGGATAGTAGGGGAGTGACCGCCATGTCATTGCCCAAGGATTGGCTAAGGGGTTATCCAATCAAAGGCCGATTCTCCCCCTTTTTTCCTGGGTCACCAGCGTTCCGGTATACCATTGTGACAGTGTGAAGCACACACCCCTACAGGGCTGGTCGGGAGGGGGCGCGCCTGTCTGGCCTGGAGAGGGTCAGGGCATGAGGCGTCTCTTCAGCCTCAGACCAGTCTGAGGGAGAGTCTGAGCTTTCCTCTCCCTCGGAGGCTACCCAGGTGGCTCTATGCTCAGCCAGCCTGGGTCACAGCCTGCTTCCTCCTTGGCTACTCTTCAGGCCAGAGAAGCTCCGACCCTTCCACCCTCTGCCCTCCCCCCGGAAGTCCATAAAAGGAGCTCTCCTTCCCTGTCACGTCACTTCCCTTCCGAGCCAGCAGCGCGGCTCACACTTGCCCCGCCCTTGCTCACCCGCAACTCAGCTGTTTGTCGGGGCTGGGAGCTTGAACGAAAGGAGGTTAGTAGCGGGCTAGTTGTGTGATTACACGCAGGCCGGCGTTCCGGTAGTAGCAACATTTTTAAAAGTAGCGGTTTAGCACCGAAAAGATCACTAGAAATCAGGGATTGCTTAACCCGTGTTTTTTTCCTGCTTAATTCACGCCTAAGGTGGGTCCGATACGCAGCCCTTGGACGGTCATGCGTTTAGACCATGGGAATTCGCTACTTTTAAGGCTCAAAAGCGAGACAAATTGGCCATGCGTTAAACCCCAAATATTCTTAATATTGTCGAAGGCTTTCACAGTCAGAATTCATTGGTTCTTGTAGGTTATCTGGGCTGTGTAACCGTGGTCTTGGTATTTTCTTTCCTGCTGTTTCGCCAGCAGCTGTGGCAGGCATCTTCAGTGTTACTCCTCTGAAGATGCCTGCCACAGCTGCTGGCGAAACATCAGGAAAGAAAATACCAAGACCACGGTTACACAGCCCGGATAACCTACAAGAACCCAAACATTCTTGTTTAGCAGAAAATTTGTGTTCTGTTTTTTATTTTTTCCTGCCTCTCAGATGGCAAAAAATAATAATACATGAGCTAAGGTAGCATCGAGTGCAGCTCCTTCTTTAGTACTGGCTATATTTGGAATTTTGCTTGTAGAAAATTGAGAGCAAGCCTGAGTGTGTCTACTCGGAAATTGTTGGAGAGCGACTCAGCATGCCTGGACATTGGGGGGCGCTAAATCACTCTAAGTTAGGGTTGCCAGGTAATGTGCCCCTCTGTCCACCGACCAGCTGAGGGCCGGAGGGCAATCGTGCACGCGAGCGCCGACACCCTATAGGCGAGGAGCCTTAGACCACTCAAACTCTTAGTTTGAGTGGTAAAGGGTCGCTGCGGCCCTTTACCACTCAAACTGAGTTTGAGTGGTCTAAGGCTCCTTGTAAGGTGGCACTTCTGGTTGTAAACCGGAAGTGCTGCGTCGGACCGCACACGCGCACACAAGATCTCCACAGAAATCTCCCGCTGAAGGTGAGTGGGGACCTGGCATCCCTACTCTAAGTGTGTCTAGGTGTTCTCTTGAATGGGATGTTCCTCTCTTTGTCTGAACCTGGGAGCTGCCCTCTGACCCATCCTCCTCCTTTCTCAGTAGCTATTGCTTCTCACATGGACTTCTATGGAGGCAGATGTTTCTGCATGTTTCCTGTAGAAACAAGTGTCTCATACATATACCCACATGACGCCGAGATAGCTGGCCACATGTGATAGGGAAATGTACTCTTCAGATTAGGTTCTATTCTTCTATCAACTGGAACTTGAATGTGAACAGAATCCACTTGAATAAATGTAAGTTTTACTTTTTTTGCAATTTACTTTTTGGGAGGATTGATTTACTGCACTCAATATCACACTTCTCAGACTGAGCAAAATTTGCTAGATTAACCAACTATACCCAATGCAAATGTCCCATTTTGTTCCGTGGGGCTTACTCCCAGGGGGCTTACGGTGCAGGATGACACCGTAAGGAATTTATACTTTGAAAATGCCATCAATATGCCAAACAGTACAACATTCTATGGTAACAATGATACGTTATGCATTTTTGTTTTGTTAATGTAGTAAATAAGTATAGGACTCGTAAGATTGCACTGCATGTATGTCAGTTTTCTCCCAAAGTTTCTTTTCCTTCCTATAATTTCAAAATTTCCAGAAATCTTACAGCTCTACCTGCCATCAGAGATCCTTCAAGTGGGAGTCACAGAACTTAACTGGAGATCATCTGTATACAAAGCAGGTGCCTCACCCCAGAGCCGTGCCCCCAAATGTAGCCCTACCATCAGGTGGAGAGAGGCAGATGCCTGGGGCCATGTTCATTCAATATTGCATTTTAACCACAGTGGAGAGGGCTCCATGTGAACTTTCTGCCTTGGGGAATGCAAACGGTCCCGGACCGTCTCTCTGTTGCTCACCCGCTTTTGTGTGCTCCCTCCGTGCCTCGTTCAGCTTTTTTTCCATTTCCGACAAATCCCTGTGCAGCTGAGTTTCCACTTCTGTCACCTTCTCCTGCAGGGCTGAGAGAAGAAGGTTCTAGCCATTGCTAAGGAGAGAACATTCCCCACCCCCTCATATGTGCGTACACATGTTCTTACACTGTGTACATCACATTGCAACAGAAACAACCCTGACACCAAACCTTGCCTGCTGTGTGTGTGTTACGTGCCATCAAGTCGCTTCTGACTCATGGCGACCCTATCAATCAATGTCCTCCAAAATGTCCTATCGTTGACAGCCTTGCTCAGGTCTTGCAAACTGAGGACTGTGGTTTCCTTTATAGAGTCAATCCATCTCTTGTTGGGTCTTCCTCTTTTCCTGCTGCCTTCAGCTTTTCCTAGCACGATTGTCTTTTCCAGTCTTCTCAGGATGTGACCAAAGTACGATGGCCTCATTTAGTCATTTTAGTTCTAGGGAGAGTTCAGGCATGATTTGATCTATAACTCACTGAATTGTTGTTTTTTTGGCGGTCCATGGTATCCGTAACACTCTCCTCCGACACTACATTTCAAAGGAATCTACTTTCTTCCTATCCGCTTTCTTCAATGTCCATCTTTCGCACCCATACATAGTAATAGGGAATACGATGTCATGAACTAACTTGATCTTGGTGGCCAGTGACACATCCTTACACTTAAGAATCTTTTCTAGCTCCTTCATGGCTGCCCTTCCCAGTCTCAATCTCTGATTTCTTGGCTGCACTCTCCGTTTTGGTTGATGATGGAGCCAAGGAATAGAAAGTAGGTGCCTGCTGTACCTACCTTTATAGCCTGTGACGCTTCTGTTTCTTCACCTCTAATTGTCCAGGCCCTCAGGGCTGCTATTCCTAGTGTGTTCCACTCTTTTCATTGCCATCTCTCATCTTTTGAAACACAGCTACATCAGGTTGGCACAATTTGTGGTCCACTAAGCCAAAAGGACACCTTTACCTTGCAAGCCAAAAGGGACCCACTGTGTGCTTAGGAAATCTCCTGATTTTCCGCTTTGCCCAAGACTGCAGAAACAGAGAGGATATCTCTGACAGGCTACGGTCAGCTCGGGGGGTCCCAAGCTGTGCAAGTACCAGTGACAGGTTGGAGGGGCCATTTTTGAAACACTGAAAATTGGATGCCTGGAACGAGCTGTCCCTGGAACCGAGTCCATCAAACGACCAACCAGTTGCATCTGTAGTGCCAATAAAAGAGGTAGAGGAGACTGCAGCAGTCACCAAATCCAGTCCCCTGCAAATTACACAGAATTTACCCTGGCCTCTTTTGAAGGGGGTGGGGGGACTGAAGCAGCTGCCCCCACAAGGATCTTCATGGGCACACGTAAGAACCTAAGAAAAGGCATGCTGGATCAGACCAAGGTCCATGATGTCCAGCAGTCTGTTCACACAGTGACCAACCAGGAAGCCCACAAACAAGACAACAGCAGCAGCATTGTCCTGCCTGTGTTCCACAGCACCTAAGATAATAGGCGTGCTCCCCTGATCCTGGGGAGAACAGGTATGCATCAGGACTAGTATCCATTTTGACTAGCAGCCATGAATAGCCCTCTCCTCCATGAACTCCCCTCTTAAAGCCTTCCAAGTTGGCAGCCATCACCACATCCTCGGGCAGGGAGTTCCACAATTTAAGTATGCGCTGAGCTCCTCGGGTCAAGGGGTGACAAGCTTCACCCCAGATTTGTCTAGCTTTGCTGCCCCACTGTCCCTTGTTCGGTCGAGACAATAACATTAAAAAAAAAAGCCGTGTGAAATCCATGCCTCCCTCCTAGTCAGGAAAGAAGGGGACCGATCCAGGATTCAAAGCCAGGACCTCACACCAGAAGCAAGAGCTCAAACTAGGAGACCAATCAGCCTTGCTTGTAGGAACCAAAGATCAGACAAATAATCTGGCAATTACCTGTTTCATCCTTTCGTACCTGCCAAAGTCAGCTTTGGCTCCTGAAAGCTTAAAGATTGGAAAATGCTGTTGGTCATTAAAGTGTTACTGGACTTGTATTGTCCAGTAGCACTTTAATGACCAACAGACTACCCGCTTGAAACTTTTTCACCCGTGTTTAAAAAAAAAAAAAAAAAAAGGTAAAGGTCCCCTGTGCAAGCACCGGGTCGTTCCTGACCCATGGGGTGACGTCACATCCCGACGTTTCCTAGGCAGACTTTGTTTGCGGAGTGGTTTGCCAATGCCTTCCCCAGTCATCTTCCCTTTACCCCCAGCAAGCCAGGTACTCATTTTACCGACCTTGGAAGGATGGAAGGCTGAGTCAACCTTGAGCTGGCTACCTGAAACCGACTTCCGTTGGGATCGAACTCAGGTCGTGAGTAGCTTGGACTGCAGTACTGCAGCTTACCACTCTGTGCCACGGGGCTCTGTTTTACCCTTGTGCCCTACAGGAAAACAATGAACCAATGTTTGTTTTACCACTTACTTTCTCATGCCTAACCCTGAAGTAAGTTCTTTTTTGCACCAGAAAGAACGGCAGAGCAAGCTCTCAGTTCTGCCATTTTCCATGACAGGATATGCCCACCTCTCTCGTATTCCATTCGTAATTGCCCCAGCTCCTGTCTTGAGCTCTTGGCAGCCTCCTCGGCCTTCACCAGGTCCCTGCGCGCTTCCTCCAGCTGCCTCTCCGCAGCCTCCTGCTGTTGCCGCAGCGCCTGCTCTGTCGCCACCTTGGCCTCTAGTGCCCCCTGCAGGCACTGCGCTGTCTCCCTCATTTCCTCAAGATTGGACTCGGCTGTAGAGTGGAAAGGGAGCAAGAAAGACACAGAGACAGTGCTTAAAAAATAAAAGAGTACCTCTTGTCCTCCCCCCCACACACACAATTGTCCTGGGCTCCTGAAGCACTTAAGACTCTTTCCACACCTTGCTTCTAAGTGAGAGTGGGAGGCTTGGAGATAGTCCCATTAAAAGTGATAAGCCTGCGCCTGCAATGTTCTGCTTCAGACCACAGGCAGGAACTCACCCAGCTAAATGCTTCTCCAGATAGAGAAAACAGGCATGTCAGTTAGAAGGCTATGCTATTTATTTAAACAGAACAGAAGCCAAAGCGGGCTTAGAACCTTTCTCTCTGACATTCCGGATTTCTAAGTATAGATCCCTGTTTTAATGAAGAGTAACACTCACAGCCCATTCCTGAGTCTTCGACAGCCGGGGATGGCGTGGCCGAGGGGCTACTGCCTCACTTCCAAAGCAGTTTCCTGGCTGCTGAAAGGCTTTAAAAAGCCCTTTGGAGGCTTTTTAATTTTTAAATGGGGCATTTTGCCCCATTGAGAACAGTAAGGCTGCACCAGCAAAAAAGCAGGTGCAGCAACACTGTTCTCTCTGCTGGTGTGCCGGGCCGAAAGGGAACAAGAAGCTGCCTACTGGCAGCTCTCCCCCCGCCACCAGCACGCCCCAGGTATGCTCCCCGGGACGCCGGTGCATGGATTTGTGTCAGCGGGACGCCGGCAGATGGCCCAGCCGTTGTTTCTGGGTGGCGATGCTGTGGCAGCGCTGGTCGACCAGCGTTGGGGTCCCCCGGCCGCCGGCCGAGCCCACCTGGACGGTATGAGTGGGACGGCAGCCGGTGGCCGTCCCACTTACACCGGCACAGCCCCTTTTTAGCCTCCAAAGGACTTTTGTCCTTTGAGGTCAGGAATGAGCTGTTAGTTCATGTAATTCCTCCTCCTGCAGCTTGAAGCAGTTTGGCCTGGACACAACGTCGCCAGAACGAGGCCCGGGTCAGTCACCTTTGTCTTGCACTTCGGCCACCTTCTTTTCTATGAGTTGGGCCCCCCGTTTAAGCTCCATCGAGAGCCGGTCCCGTTCCTCATGCAGCATCCGTAGCTCGGCTTGCAGGTCTTCGTAAGGTGGATGAAGCCTGAGGAAAAAGCAGGACCCTGTAAACCAGGGGTGTTGAACTCAATTGTTATGAGGGCCGGATATGACATAAATAGCACTTGGTCGGGCCGGGCCATGCCTCGCCAGCACAGGTCGGGAGCAGGAGGGTGGTTGCCTCGGCTGACAAGCCAGCGGCGAGCACACCAGCCCAGATCAGGACTGGAGGAGGTGGCTCCCACAGTGGGCCCGCCAGCGCAGATTGAGATGGGGGGTGAGGGTTTCAAACTCACCTGTCCTGGTCTGATTGAGCAGGGCCAGGTTTCTCCCCTTGCTGGAGCTTAGCTAGTGCTATTTTCCGGCCTACCAGCCCTACAAGAAAGATTTTTTTTCAGTTATCCACTGGCAAGAATAGAACTACCCTCTTAACGCAGACATAACTCCCTTTAGGAATTGACGATATATTCAGAGATGTTCCCCTCTTGTTCAAGTACCATGTTCAAGTACTTGAAGGGCTGTCATATAGAGGAGGGTGCCGAGTTGTTTTCTGTTGCTCAAGAAGGTTGGACCAGAACCAAAGGGTTGAAATTAAATCAAGAGTTTTCTAACAGTTAGAGCGGTTCCTCAGTGGAACAGAGTTCCTCGGGAGGTGGTAAGCTCTCCTTCCCTGGAGGTTTTTAAGAAGAGGTTAGATGGCCATCTGTCAGCAATGCTGATTCTGTGAACTCAGGCAGATGATGAGTGGGAGGGCATCTTGGCCATATTATGGTCACTAGGGGTGTGGAGGGGGGAGGTAGTTGTGAATGTCCTGCATTGTGCAGGGGGTTGGACTTGATGGCCCTGGTGGTCCCTTCTAACTATGATTCAATGATTCTTGCTGCAAAGAAATGGATGTAGACAACAGCTCAACCATGCTCAAGGTTAGAAGAAACATGCTGTGCACCAAAGCGCTGGGTGCTTGCATGCCTGCTACTGTGTGGCAGAGCAGAGAATCAAACAGCTGCTCTCCGTCACCTTGGATGGTGTCAACTCTCTTGGCTGCAAAGGAGATTCGGTTTCCCAGTCCCAGCAGGCGCGACAAGGCTGCTTTCCAGGCCCCCTCCTGGTCCATCAGATGCTGGTGGAGCCTGTAAAGCCAAAGACACCGTCTCTCAACTGGGACGTTCAAATGGAGGAACAAACCAAAAGGGAACGGGAGGATTAAAATAAACTAGGATTTCAAAACACAAGGCCTCAGAGCCGTGCAAGGTCCTTTGACCCTCCCCCATTACTCTTAACATAATTTCATAATTTTCGGGGTCAAAAAGCCACAGGCTGAAAATGACCCCCGTTTTCCAGTTAGAAATCACCTCACAAGCGTCAAGATAACACTTGTAGTAAGTCTGCTTGCCTGTGAGGAAGACTGACACCAGAATGGGGCATTCTGACAACGAATCCTCTTTCAAAGCATCTCTTCCGTCCTGACAGAATTTCACTGCCTGGAATGTATTCCAGGAAGCAAAACACAGGCAGTGGCTCACAGGCATCATTTTAACAATTAACATACATAAAATTGAAGTAGAATAGACATTTTACAGTGTGTGTGTATGGGGGAGATTATTGATGAAGCCTTTATGGATACCTTTTAGGTAAGAAATCTGACCTTCCCAGTCACTTGGATTTTAAAACCCTGCTATAAAATTAAACTAACCCCATCAGTTTGCTTGGTACTGAATTCAGACACAAGGCCAGTCCTACCCTGAGGAAGCTGATGCAGGTGGTAATGGGGGATTGATAACAAACACTACTGAGGAAGGAAGCCACAACCGGATGGCAGCACAGAACCGCTGAACGAAAGTTGAAGTGATTTGTGAGAGATTTATTTACTTGGTTTATACCCCACCTTTCTCCGCAATGGGGACCCAAAGCAGCTTGCAGGGTTCTCTTTATACTCACATTAACCTTGCGAGGTAGGCTAGGCAAAGTGTGCATGACTGGACCAAGGTCACACCCAGCAAGATTGTGTGGCAGAGGTAGGATTTAAACCCGGGTCTCCCAGATCCCAGTTTCTTTTTTTTTTTTTTATTAATATAAATTTTATTGGGTTTTATGATAGAAATTTTCCATTGCATTAAACAACATCTATAACAATATCGAATTTCAATTCTAACCTAAAGTTGTTATAATTCCATATCATATAATAAAAAAGAGAAAAGAAAAAAGAAAAAAAAGAAATGGAAAATTTTTTGACTTCCCCATCACCTCTATCTGCCTCTTAATAAAAAGTTCCTCCCGTCATAGGTAATCTAATCTTGATAAAATATCAATACCATATATAAAAAACCATAATCTGTTAGTAAATATAATTATGCTTATTCAATATAAAAAAAAAATCAAAAATAATCCTCTGGATCAGATTAGAAAATATTCTTCCATTCTTCCCAATTTTAACTCATATTCACAATAATGCATCCACGCCCCCCATTCCCCCAAAAACCGAACGTCATTTTCTTCATTTAGAATAGCTGTGAGTTTTGCCATTTCTGCCACTTCAAACATTTTAACAATCCAGTCTTTTTTCTCTGGAGTTTCTAGCCCTTTCCATTTCGCTGCATAAAGCAGTCTCGCAGCTGTTGTGGCATATATCAAAAAGGTTCTTTGTGTTGCTAAGTCGTCTGGAATCATACTCAATAACATCATTTCTGGTGTTTTGGATATATTCTTTTGTAGTATTAATCTCAATTCGTTATAAATCATGTCCCAGAAGTCTTTGGCTTTGTCACAGGTCCACCACATGTGATAAAAGGAACCAATTTCTTTGTTACATTTCCAACAAGTAGGGGACATCGTTTTATAAATCTTTGCAATTTTCTTGGGTGTTAAATACCATCTATACATCATTTTATAGATGTTTTCTCGCACTGACTGTGCTTTTATTCCTTTTAAATCTTTAGACCATAATCTTTCCCATTTATTTAAAACAATATCATGTCCCACATTTTGAGCCCAATCGATCATAGTTGGTTTAATCGTGTCCTGCTCACAGTATATTGTTAAAAGGAGATTATACATTTTAGAAATCAGCTTTGTATTATTGTCTAGTAGAATCCTTTGAAAAGGAGATTTTTCTTTAGAGAAACCTTTTTTTGCATCTTGTACAAAAACTGATTTGATTTGGTAATATTGAAGCCATTGTAAATCATCCTTAAGCAGTTGAAAGTCTTTTAGTGAGCATTTCTTTCCTTCCCAATTAGTTAGATCTTGATAAGTAATAAATTTGTCTGGTCTAAGTGGGCGCAAAGTTAGCATTTCTTGGGGCGATATCCACATCGGTGTTTCTGGTTCCAAAATGTGTTTGTATCTCATCCAAATACGAAGTAGAGAGGACCTGATTATATGATTACGGAATGTTGCTTGTAATTTAATTTTATCATACCACAAATAACCATGCCATCCACTTAAGTTATTATAACCTTCCAAGTCTAGCAAACGTACATTTGACAAATTCATCCAGTCTTTTAGCCATACTAAAGCTACCGCTTCAGCATAGAGTTGAAAGTTAGGCAGTGCTAAACCTCCTCTAGTTTTTAGATCCACCAAGTATTTATAAGCAGTCCTTGGTTTTTTCCCTTGCCAGATGAAGTTTGAAATGTCTTTCCTCCAAGTTTCAAAATATTTTGTTTGTGATATTATTGGTAAATTTTGGAATAAGAAGAGCATCCTCGGTAAGACATTCATTTGGATCGTTGAGATACGTCCCATTAATGACAATTTTTTGTTTGACCATATAATCATATCAGTTTTAATCTTACCCCATAACTTGAGGTAATTGTTGGTTAACAGATCTTTATTCTTTGCAGTGATCCAAATTCCCAGGTATTTAACTTTGTTAGCTTTCTCCCAGCCAGTATATGATATAAATTCCTGTTGTTGTATTTCCGATAAATTTTTAAATATTATCTTTGTTTTTTCTTGATTCACTTTAAAGCCTGATACTTTTCCAAAATCATCCAAAGTCTCCTGAAGTATATTCATTGACTGTGTTGGGTTTTCCAAAATTAGCAGTAGGTCATCCGCGAATGCTCTCAACTTAAATTCATGTTTTTTAATTCTTAGCCCGCGGATGTCCTCCATACTTCTTAGTTTCACACATAGCGGTTCCAACACCAACAAAAATAAAAGTGGAGACAAGGGACATCCCTGTCTAGTCCCTTTCGTGATTTGGCAGTTATCTGACATTGATTCATTAACCAAAATTTTAGCTTGTTGGGAGGTATAAATAGCCGATATACCTTTCTGAAAACGATCTCCAAAATTCAATTTATCCAAAATCCGTTTCAAAAAGTTCCAAGAGACCATATCAAAGGCTTTTTCTGCATCCAAAAATACAAAAGCCGCAGTTTGTTGAATATTATGGTCATAATATTCCAGTGAATCTAGTAAAATTCTTACATTGTCTTTTATTTGCCTTCCTGGTATAAAACCTGCTTGGTCCTCATGTATAAGATCCTTAATAAATTGCTTTATCCTACATGCCAAAACCGAAGCAAAAATTTTGTAATCCACATTTAAGAGCGATATAGGTCTGTAATTAGATGTTTTTTCTGGATCTCTTCCTTCTTTGGGTATCAGTGATATAAATGCGTGTGACCAAGTCTCCGGGGATGTTCCCTCGTCCAAAATTGCATTGTAAAGTGAACCAAAAAATCCAACTAAATTGTCACTAAAAGTTCTATAAAATAGTGCAGTAATTCCATCTGGTCCAGGTGTTTTATCCGTTTTCTGTCTCAGTATTGCTTCTTGTATTTCTTCCCTTGTTACTGGAGCTTCAATACATTCTCTCTGGGTCATTGACAAAGCTTTCATCTGTATTGAGTTTAGAAATTTGTCTATTTTCTGTTTTGGAGTATTTTCTTTCTGATATAACTTAGAGTAAAATGAAACAAATTCTTTCTGAATTTCTGAAGTTGAATAAACTGGTCCTTTAGCAGTTTGGATTTTTGTTATAATCTTCTTTTGAAATGAGTCCTTCAGTTGTGTTGCTAAAAATTTTCCTGGTTTATTTGCATATTCAAAATACTTTTGTTTAGCAAGTTTCAGATTTTTATTCATTTCCTCCATTATTACCAAATTTAATTGGTGTTTAGATGCAGAAATCTGTATTTGAATTTCTCTTCTCTCCTCTTCCTGTGTTACCATTACCAATTTCTGCTCCAAATTTTGTAAATTCCAAAGTATGTTGTTTGTAAATTGCAATTGAGTCTTCTTCCAGGCCGAGTGTTTCTGTATCATAAAACCTCTCAGAACAGCTTTGAATGCGTCCCAAACTGTATTTAAAGAAGTTTCCCCATTAAGGTTAATTTCAAAAAAGTCTTTCATTAAAACCTGTAATTCCTTTTGTATCTTGTTGTCTTTTAAAAGTTTATCGTTCATTCGCCATCTAAATGCTTGTTTATTGTTCCAATCAAAGGTAACAGGATTGTGATCAGAAAAAGTTCTAGGTAAAATATGAATTTTACGTAGTTGCGTGAAAATTGATTTACTGGCCCATATCATATCGATTCTGGAGTGTGAATCGTGTCTTGCTGAATAAAAGGTGTATTCTTTAGCTGTTGTATTCATTGTTCTCCAAATGTCTTGTAATTCTAATTCTGAAGCCATGGCAAAGAAAGTTTTAGGCAAGCATCCATCATTGATATCTTTTGCTTTTGATTTTTTGTCCAGAGATGGGAGAATAATTCCATTGAAGTCGCCCATCAGTAAAATTTGGTCTTGTGCGTACTGGGTTATCAGGTCATGTAATTTTTCATAGAAGGATTTTTTCCCTTCATTGGGTGCATAGATTCCAACCACTATTGTCCTTTGTCCCAATATTTTAGTTCTGATAATTACAATTCTTCCTTCATTGTCTTTATATACTAGTTCTGGACAGAGACTGGGGTGGGCATAGATTACCACTCCCTTTGTTTTAGTTTTAGCAGAAGCAATAAATGCTTGTCCAAGCATCTGTTTCTCCAAGTATTTTTTATGCTTTGAAGCTGTATGGGTTTCTTGTAGGCAAATTAGGGAGTATTTATATTTCTGTAGATATTTGAAGATTCTGGCCCTTTTAGTTTTCTCATTCAGTCCATTTACATTCCAAGAAATTGCTTTTGCCATAATGTAGTATTTTTTAGCAAAATAAAAAGTCTATAGTTTAGTACCACCTTCTGCACCCTGTACTTCTTCTTCTTCCTCTTCTTCTTCCTCCTTCTCTCCAGGTAATCCTTTAAGGTCCATTTTATATTTTCTCAAAAATTTCCCCACATCTGCTTGGGATAGAATTGTCGTTTTCACTTCCTTATAGGTGAAAGCCAAACCTTGTGGCATAATCCAACGATATTTGATGCCATTAGCTTTCAGTATAGACACAAAATCTTTGTAGTTATTCCTCTGTGAAAGTAGATGCCTTGGAATATCCTTCAATAGTATAAGAGAGGAGTCTCCTGCTGACACTGGATTTTCATAATGAATCTTCATAATCTTGTCTTTAACTCTGGTGTCATAGAACACTATCATCAAATCTCTTGGCTTAGATCTTCTCATTCTAGCAGGTAGTGGTATCCTGTATATTCTATTAATGGCTTGTTTTAATTCTTGTTCATCTATCTGAAATAAGTAGGCCAAATTTGGTATTGCAGATTCTTTATTATCTCCCATCATATCTGGAAAATTGCGTATACGAAGGTTGGTCTCTTTCACTCTCATCTCCATCATTGCCATTTGATTTTTTGCCGCCATCTGATCCGCTTGTATTGTTTCAATCTGTTTTTCTTGGCTTGTTAATTTTTTCTTTGTGTCCTTGTGCTCATCCATCACTTTCTTAATTGATACATCCATCGCTTGCATATCTGTCTTCATAACAGTCATTTGAGTTTTTACTTCTTTCAAGTCTCCAGTGACCACATCCAACTTCTGATTAATAGCTTGGGATGCTTGACCAAGATTTGTCATCATAGAAGTCAACTGTGCCATCTGTGCAGACATCTGTTCAAACTGTTTATTTGTTGCCTCAGTTTGTTTAGTTAGCATATCCTGTAACTTTTTTTCCATGGTCGAGGTTTGTAAAGAGTCCCTTAATTTAGTATAGGCAGGGCTATGTAGTGAGCCAGAGCGGGGTCGAGACATTTACATTCAAAAAAAGCTGGTAAAATACATGTCCACCGACAGGGCCTTTAAGGTGCTGGTTAAAAGATGATAGTTCAAAGATCAGCCTAGTAATTTTTTCGGGTTGAAAAGAGTCGAAATTGGCTTTAAAATTGCATTTTAAAGTTTTAAAATACCAGTGAGTTTTTTCGGTCGCTCTAGATCGGATTAATCAGGAAGTAAACAGGAAGTTACTAGTGCTGCAGACCTTCTATCACCTCTTCTCGATGGTTATTCCTTCAGGAATGATTTGAAGGTAACTCGAGTGCGACGGATATTCAGTCCCGCGGCTACTTCCTGTTGTTTTAGTTCCAATGATAGAGAGGGTGTTATAGAGAGTCTTCCGTTCCAGGCACTCCCTTACTGCAAACGTGGCAGGAATTCGCCGGAAAATCAGGAAGAGAAATCACCCTCCCCTTCCTTCGGACCTCTCATTGGTGATAATTCTTGTCAGTCTAAAAGGTATCCTTCCGACTCTTTGTTATGGTTTAGGCTGATCGATCCGATAAGGCTCCTGTCGCTAATCCCGATGACTAACTCAGATCAAACTTTTTCAGTTCGGATTATGGAGGGGTGGGGGTCCCAGAAATATTCTTATCAGCCTCCCGTCTGTTCAAATTTCTAGTAAGTAGACGAAGAGTTCTTTTGTACTCACTTGGGTGTCAAGAGGTGAGGTTCTTTTCTTTATGTAGTCCTTATGTTGGTATTAAGGCGGTGGAGGGTAGAGCTTGCTGCCAAAGTTGCGTTTTGGCGATGTCCTTCCCTAGTGCCCTCGCAGGACCGGCGTCTAGGACTCCGAGGGGCTTAAAAAAGCCCCCTCAGAGTACCTAGGAGGTCAAACCGCGTTTGCGGGCTGCAGGGAGTTCCTGCTTTCCAACCCACTTGCAAGGGTCGGATTGGGGTATCTATGTACCCCCAAAAACAACGCAAACTTGGATTTCTCCCAGGACAACCTGGGGAAATGGAGTGCTCTCTCCAACGGCACCACCGGAAGTCCTCCCAGATCCCAGTTTCTAACCACTATACCATGCTGTGCGTGTGTTAAGTACCGTCAAGTTGCTTCCGACTCATGGCGACCCTATGAATCAGTGTCCTCCAAAACATCTGATCGTTAACAGCCTTGCTCAGGTCTTGCAAATTGAGGACTGTGGCTTCCTTTATAGAGTCAATCCATCTCTTGTTGGGTCTTCCTCTTTTCCTGCTGCCTTCAACTTTTCCTAGCATGATTGTCTTCTCCAGTGACTCTTGTCTTCTCATAATGTGACCAAAGTACAATAGCTTTGGTTTAGTCATTTTAGCTTCTAGGCTTAGTTCAGCCCTGATTTGATCTATAACCCACTGATTTGTTTTTTTTTTGGCAGTCCACGGTATCTGTAATACTCTCCTCCAACACCACATTTCAAAGGAATCTACTTTCTTCCTGTCAGTTTTCTTCATTGTCCAGCTTTCACACCCATACATAGTAATAGGGAATATGACGGCACGAATTAACATAGTAATAGGGAATATGACGGCATGAATTAACTTGATCTTGGTGGCCAGTGACACATTCTTACACTTAAGAATCTTTTCTAGCCACTTCATGGCTGCCCTTCCCAGTCTCAATCTCCTTCTGACCTCTTGGCTGCAGTCTCCCTTCTGGTTGATGATGGAGCCAAGGAATAGAAAGTCTTGAACAATTTCAATTTCCTCATTGCCATCTTTAAAGTTGAGTAAGTCTCCTGTACTCATTACTTTTGTCATGCTGGCTCTTTTGGGAAAAAAAGTGGATCCTAAGGAGAAGCTTAAAAGGGGGGAGCTATTCTATACACCAGAATATCATGGCCAAAGGCAACGTGGTCAATATGATGATGATTTGACGAGTGGCAGAATAAAGAGGCGGATTCGGCAAGTCCCACCTTCCTTGCTCAGTCCCTCCCCCTTACCTGCTGACCAACTCCACCAGTCCCCGAATGGCATATTCATCAGCCTCTACCCTCTGATGGAGTTTCTGTACCAGTTCTTTAGAGTGCAACGCTTCTGTCTTAAGAGTCTGTGAGAAACGAGAAAGTGACAGTCAGCAACGCCACTTTTTGAGCAAGACGGATCCTAAACACACTTCCCAGTGGTTTGGCCCAATTTTCAGAGTCCAAGGTCACATAAGAGAAAGACTTTAATCCACCTAAAAATGCCCATTTTAAGCAACAGCCATGAAGTGGCCCTTCGTAGTCTAGCACTGCAATTATACTAGAGGATTTCTGGGGCTGGAGAGTGTCATGCCCCCCCCCCACCATCTCACAAGGCTTACTTTATCTCCGTGAAGGGCCTCCTGGCCCCATTGCTAGGGGCTTATGAGAACATTACCTTGTTCCTCACTCTTTCCATATCAGCTTCTGCTGTCTTGTCTTCAAGGCCGCGAAGCAACAAAGTCACCTTCTGGTCTTTGGATTCGACTTCTTCCTTGAGCTCTTGGACCTGTAAAGAAGGAAGAGAAGGGCTAATTTCCAGTCTCACCTGTGCACCAGCCCGTGGGACCTCTTCCCATCCAGCCTTTTACAGGGACCTCCAGATTCCCATGAGCTGCATCAGCTTTCCTCCTGCACAACCCAGGATTCCTGGTTCCCAAATTCTCACTCTATGTTTAAAAAAAACAACCCACGAGTTTGGAGCTTTCAACATGTCTTTAGAGCTTCAACCCTCTATCTGAGCACATACCTTCCTCTGTAACAGTCTGATGGCTTCCATATGGCAGAGCTCCTGAGATTTCAGCTGCACCAAGAGAGAAAAGACTTTCTCCCGCCACCGGCTCAGCAGGCACTGAAGTTTCTGAGATGGCTCCGTTTGAAGAGGATCCTTGAGGGGAACCTGAGAGGGTTTGAGTACACAACATCTAAATCAGGATGCCTTTTTTTTTGCCATCAAGTCACAACTGGCTGATGGCGACCTTGAAGGGTTTTCAAGGCAAGAGACGTTTGGAGGCGGATTGCCATCGCCTGCTGCTGAATAGGAACCCTGGACTTCCCTGGTGGTCTCCCATCCAGGAACTAACCAGGGCCGACCCTGGTTAGCTTCCGAGAGCTGATGAGATGTGGCTCGCCTGGGCCATCCAGGTCAGAGCATGATGCCTAGTTCTCCTAAAAACACTGAGCTGAAGCTTTAAACCTGGGTTTAGACTGTTCCCCATTTCAGAACGCAGGTGAGACGGTGTTTCCTGAACATATCAGATTATCTATGGATTCAGAGGAGAGTGGGAAGCCAGGACTCCCAGGGTCCATCAGAAGAGGTTGGGTTTTTTTTATTGGTGAAGATGCAATCTGTCATGAAGCCTTGATCAGAAGTGCTACAGTCCAGACAAAGATTTGCTACCCAATCTGTTATTTCTGAGAACTAGGGCTTGGACTAAAACGCAGCATTAAACCTGTTTACCCTATGGCACTCTGGAAATTGTAGTTCTGCTAAAGAACACTGTCGACAAAGAAAGCCATGGAGTTTTAAAGAAGTGTTCAGGTGTGTGGTTTAGACATGCCCTCAGAGACACTGTCTGTTTCAGTTCTCCTCACTCAAGAACTGCAGAAAAGAAACTCATTGTCGTTGTTTGATATTGGAATTCACCTTCCAAACAGAGTTCAGAAACAGCGTTGGATCTAAACTGCAACACTGCAATAAGCTGAAATATTAGTAGAGTAGCAGGGAGACTGGCTGCAATCCTATGCCCTCTTACCTGGGATGAAATCCTAGTAAACTGAATGGGATTTACTTTGGAGTATACCAACTTAGGATTTGGGCCTTAAACCTACTAAGGGCTAACACCACATAATACTGGAGTTCTGTGACAGGAACTCTTGACAGTGATTCGGCCCTGTCTCCTCCCCAATATTTTTCCTCCCAATCTCTGGTATGAAAGAGACACAGACCTAAGTTGTCCTCGTTTTCTCTACTGGCACTTCAAACAGGAGGTGTTTGATCAAGGAGGTAGATGATGGGATGACCCCTCCTCTCCCCAACACCTATCCTTACCCCCACACTACACACACACACACACACACACACACACACACACTTTTAAGGCCAAAAATGCTCATGTTATCTGGTCACAGAACTATCATGCAGTTTGAACCACAATATTTTTTTTTGACGGATTTTCACCAATCCGTTGTGACCAGTCAGGTTAACTGCTGCCCGCTAATTTGTATGAAAAGAAACAACACCCCAACCTACTGGAAAAACAACTGAAGAAAAAGGGGAACAAAGAAACTCAACCTAAAAGGCCATTCGGTGCTTTGTGTTTGTTGATGTTATACACATCCTGAAACGCTGGACACCAGATACGAGGTGTGAGCCGAGAGCCATGTTTTAAGGCCCAGGGACGAAGTATTTTAACATAAAGCCACGCAAAATAGAAGGCTTTTATATATCTTTTACCTTGTACAACATATGTGCCAGGATGTGTATTGTAAAATTGTGTATGTATGACCACTGAGGAAGGCCTGCAAAAGGCCAAAACACATCTGGTCAGATTTTGGTCATTTTATGTACTAACATCAACTGTTATGAGTTGGCAATATTTGTAACTATGTGCATTTTAGGAAGCCTGTATATTAGGCCCTGTGTTTTTACATACAACTGTGCGCAATATATAATAAAATATATATTTACTGGTTACTATATTAGACAGTGTTTAGCTCAACCCCTTTGGTTTCTATTAAGAAACAGCGCCAGTGCACCGTAATATTACTACCTTCCTGGCAAGCTCTGTCTCCTGTAGAGTCAGGATGTCGCTGAGCGAAGCCAGACGAACCTGCAGGAGCTCAGCTGTTGTTTGCAGGGCCTCCTTTTCCTCTTCCAGGTGCTGAGGCAGGAGAGAGAGAAAGGGTGTCACTGAAGAGCAGGAGCTCTGCCGTTTAGAGTCCGTAGGCGTCCTTTTCGAGAACTCACGTGCACCCTGCTGATCAGCTGCTCCCACTCCGGACAGGGCTGCCTCGACTCCTGCTCCCCAACGTAGGTCTTCAGCTGCGCCAGCAAAGCATTCTGGGAAGTCAGCTCTGCCTTGGCCGCACTGGAGGAGAGAGACATGAGGCTGTCTTTGGGACAAGCTGGAGTGAGACCCAGACAGTGCCCTGTGGGGAGGGCAGTGGAGGAGAAGAGGAATCCAGAGGAATGGATCGTACCTGAGCTGATTCTGGACAACGTCTCTCTCCTCTTGTAGTTGGGCAGCTTCCTTCTGCTGTGCTTCTAGATCCTTTTGGAGTGCCTGTGCTTGGTGCTTCAACGAAGAAACTTCTGCTTTGTGGGCTTCAGAGAGTCTAGACAACTGTGGGAAGGGAGAGACTCTCGAATCTTAACACTCAGCCTCCCCAGTTCCTACCACACAAGCCCTAACGTAAGACATTTTTGGCACCCTCCCGGAAAAATCTCATCTCCCAGAATGCCCTTCTTTCAGCACTTACCTCAGCCTCGTGCTCCCTGAGCGCAGCCTGCAGGTGCTCTTGGGCCCTCTCCTCCTGCCTTTTCCGCTCAGCTTCTGCCTCATCCAGGGCCCCCTGCAGCTCTATCCGAGCCGATCCAACTTCACGAACGTATCTTTCCTTGGCAGACTCCAGTTCCTCTCTCAAGCCATCCGCCTCCAAGCCAGCCTGGCTCCTCAGTTGCTCTAGTTCTTCCTTCAGGGCCTCAAGGGCCAGCTGGCTGCTCCCTCTGACTTCCTCCAGCTCTGCCTTCAAGGCTGCGGACTCCGTGCGGCTTTGCCTTCGGAGCTCCGTCAGCTCCCCCTGGAGGCGGGACAGGGCACTTTCCCGACTGGCTGCTGTTGTCTCGTGCTGGGCAGAGGCAACTCGCAGGGCAGCAACTTCAGCCTCCAGCCTCTGGATCTCGTGGAGCTGGTGAGAAATGATCTCAGCCTGTTGGGACATGGCCAGATTGTGACGCTTGTTTGAGGGCCCAGCTTCTCTGTCCAGGGACCTGTGAGGGAGCAAAGAAGAAGAAGAGTTGGTTTTTATATGCCCTTCTTTCTCTACTGCTTAAGGGAGAATCAAACCCGCTTACAATCACCTTCCCTCCCCCTCCCCACAACAGACACCCTGTGAGGTAGGTGGGGCTGAGAGAGCTCTGAGAGCTGTGACTTGCCCAAGGTCACCCAGCTGGCTTCGTGTGTAGGAGTGGGGAAACAAATCCAGTTCACCAGATTAGAGCCTGCTGCTCATGCAGAGGAGTGGCAAATCAAACCTGGTTCTCCAGATCAGACTCCACCGCTCCAAACCACCGCTCTTTAACCACTACGCCACGCTGGCTCATGGTGGGATCAGTCCCTTGGGACCTTGGGAAGAAGCAGAAAGAAAAAGGCACATCACAAAGTCCTCCCTCCCCCAGGGGGCACCTTTCTAGAAACTATTAGTGTGCGAGTACAGGGAATGAATTTCAGTGTCGTTCCCCCACAAAGCATCACCGCCCAAAGAATTACGCCTCAGTGAAGCTTCAGTGCCTCAGGATAGTCACCAACTCCACTTCATCACGCAAATACGGATGAAAATAGGGTTGCCAACATTGGGTTGGGAAAATTCCTGGACATTTGGGTACGGAGCCTGGGAGGGCAGGGTTTGGGGAGGGGACGGCGTTCAGCCATGATCCATCACCATGGAGTCCACCCTCCAAAGCAGTCACTTTCTCCAGGGGAACTGATCTCCAGACTACGGCGATCAGTTGTAATTCCAGGAGATCTCCCAGCCCAACTGGAGATTGGCAACCCTAGATAAAACAGTTCTCCCCAGCAACACTGAACTCCACCTTTGCAAATGGTAGCTTTCACCCTAGAATCAGAGGGTCAGGGTAGTATATCACTATAGTATTTTTACAATTCTATGCCACTTCCTAATGCAGGGTCAACTATATCAGATAACAATAAATAAGACAGAGGGCCTTTCACCTGGTTCTGTTTCCTGCTTCTTCTGTTTGGCCTGCTCCCCTGCCCCCACTGATTACATCCCCTGTTGGGGCCCATTTTCGAAGTTCCTCCTTCAATTGCTGATTTTCTCGCCTGAGCTCAAGTGCCTCCCAATCCGGTAAAGCAGCAGCCCTCCAGGGCGCTGCAGCAGGAGGTGTAAGGGGAGGTGCTGACCGGCTCTGGAAATGTGACGGTGGGATCAGTCCCTTGGGACCTTGGGAAGAAGCAGAAACAGATCACTAGAGACACAGCATGGTATATAAGTACAGGAAACATGGTGAACTGGAATGCAGGACCATGCGAAAGCCACTTATCTGGAAGAAGAAGAAGAGTTGGTTTTTATATGCCGATTTTCTCTACCTCTTAAGGAAGAATCAAACTGGCTTACAATCACCTTCCCTTCCCCACAACAGACATCCTGTGAGGTAGGGGGGGCTGAGAGAGCTCTGAGAGAGTGTGACTAGCCCAAGGTCACCCAGCTGGCTTCATGTGAAGGAGTGGGGAAACCGATCCAGTTCACCAGATTAGTCTCCGTCGCTCACGTGCTCAGTTTGCATTATTGTACTAAGAAGTGAATGAAACCAGGTCAATTCTTTATAATCCAAACACAGAAATCATCCCAGAGGGCTAGCCCTGGCAGTCTGTTGCTGGAAAAAAATGACAGCAGTCTTGTGGCGCCTTAAGAACTAGGAAATTTTTATTCCAGCCTCAGAATTCGTGGAGTAGAGCTCACTTCAGCAGGTGCGTGTAGTGGGTCCTTGCTAGGCTATATATACATACACACACACACACACACACATTATATATATATATATATATATATATATATATATATATATATATATATATATATATACACACACACACACACACATATATATAATTCAAGTATAATCAGTAAAAGGACTATTCACAATAGAAGTAACTGACAATTTCCCGAGTTTTGCCAGCACTTCACAGCTGAGGAATCCCACGCTGAGAGCCCTGAAGGACAAGGATTTATCTTCCCATTCATGCAATTCCTATTTATGGCGATCCCTTGAGGGGTTTTCAAGGCAAGGGATGAGCAGGGCTGCTCTCTGCTCCGAGTAGGGCAGGCTATAAACCATGGACAAATCCCTATACATGGGAACAAGATAACAAACTTGCTCTTTTACCACTGGGTCTGGGAGCTCTGAAGGCAGCAGGAGTGTCCAGCTGTCTGTTCGAATCCTTTCTTCCATCCATGGTTCCAAGTCCCAGTTCTCAGGAATATACAGAAAGGGTCATAAACGTAAGCAGTACACATTCAAATTCATACCACCTAGTTTTGAAATGCAAGGCCCAGGTCACTGTATAATTAATGACATTACATTGCAGAGCGATTCTGTAGTATATGAAAGAACATTTGAGAAGTGGGGACGAGCGAACACACTATGTTTTTTGGTTACTTCGCAGAATCACATTGTCCTAGAAACCCGTTCACGTACTGTGATTGTCATCCTGGGACTCGCTCATTCTCTAGTGCAGCGTTTCTCAACCTTTCTACCCTTGTGGAACCCTTGAAATAATATTCATGTCTCAGGGACCCCTGCATATGATTACATATTTACATATGATTAGCCTATTAATCACTATTTCTCACGGAACCCCTAGCGATTTCTCATGGAACCCTACGGTTCCGGGGAACCCTGGTTGTGAAACGCTGCTCTAGCGGTTGGGACTGTTCTGTAGAATACTTCCATTTTGTGCACCAGGCAGAACACAGGAAGCCAAGCACGTTGATCAGTCATTCAAACGTCCACCTAGGCAAATCTTGGAAGGCCTTTCCAAAAGAATGTCTTGAAAGTTCCACAATTCTCCCTTATTACTGAGCAACCCTGGTATATCTAGCCTTCTCTGAATCACTCTTTCCCTTTAAACGGTATCCAACAAAGGGAATTTTGACCCTCCAAAGCTTATACCATGATAATCCCCAACAAGTCTCTAAGGTGCTACTGTTCTACTACAACCTGGCTACCCTCTGAAACTCCAATTATACCTTAGAAAGCATCCTCTCTTCTTTCTCATTTGCCATTCACCAGAAACCCTAGCTCGCCACTAGTCAATACCATGGTTAGCAGCTCCCCCGTCCCTGCCTTTTAACAGCTGCTTGGGAGAGACAACCTCTAACCAGATCCTAGCAACAGGGTTGCCAGCCTCCAGGTGCATCCTGGAAATCTTCCAGAATTACACGATCTCCAGGGGATGTAGATCAGTTCTCTTGGAGCACAGGTCTGCTTTGGGAGGTGGACTCTGCGGCATTATACCCCACTAAGGTCCACTCCATTGTAGCTCAGGCGCTACTCCAAAATCTCCAGGAATTTCCCAAATCAGAGTTAGCAACCCTACCCAGCAACCAGGTAAGAAACACCTGCTTTTGTCATGCATGACAAGAAACAAAGCTGACACCCCTAAGCAACCTAGACTCCCCTGACCAATTCCCCAGTGCAACTTCTGCTTCCTTGTCATAGGCTGACCCCCAGATCCTAACATTCACTTCATTGGCTGACGTCTGGGTCCCCATTCCCCACCCCCAATCGTTTCTCCCCCAGATTCCTCCTCCCTTCTCATTGGTTGCCCCCGGCGCTCGCCTTGCCCTCATTGGTTGCCAGTGTGGACGACTTAGGAGCGAAAGGGGTACCGTTCCCCCTCCTTTGAACCCCCTACCAACGGTCGCTAGCGTTCCATCAACCGACCTCGCTCCACAACGCTCATGCGCACTTCATTCCCCCTGCCATCAACCCTGCCTTTGAGAGATTACGATTCACGGGCACGCCTCCGTTGGGACACTGGACCAATCAGAATATCACGGGGAGGAGCTGAAACTGCATAAATTGAGCTAGTTGCGGACAGAGGTCAACTTCGGCCCGCCCTTTGGCCGATCATCCAATCAGAGCCCACCCCCTCGGGGCCGCGCGACGCTCCTTCCCGGTTTCAAACCACACGGCCAACGTCCCAGGCAGAGGGGAACAGCTAACGAAGAAAAGCCAAGGGGAGATAAGCGCGCGCCCCCTTTTCGAAACGAGCCAATCAGATCCCAGCCGAGGTCGCTCGAGCGCCTGAATGTGGCGCGCGCTGCCCGTTGTTCTCGCGGTTCCAAAGCCCTTTATAGCTATTGATGATTGCAGGTGGTTTTCGCTGTTCTTTTTTAAATCAGGCATAGTATATTCCCCGTGTTGAGACATCCTTATGAATGGCAGCAATGGTGGTCTTTTGTTAACCAAAGTAAGATTTCAGCAAAAACATAACAAAACTCCAGGAGTATCAAAAGAAGCCTCAAATAGCATTCTAATCTATCTCTAACCCCTCTCAAAATTATACACCTGCCTCAGGTTTTCTAGTTTTGAAGTTAGGGTTGCCAACCTCCAGGTACTAGCTGGAGATCTGTTATTACAACTGATCTCCAGCCAATAGAGATCAGTTCACCTGGAGAAAATGGCCGCTTTGGCAATTGGGCTCTATGGCATTGGAGTCCCTTTCCTCCCCAAACCCTGCCCTCCTTAGGCTCCTCCCCAAAAGCCTCCCGCCGGTGGCCAAGAGGGACCCGGCAACCCTATTTGAAGTTACATATTAATAGCTAATAGTGCAGCCCTAAGATTGCTTTTCTGGGGAGTTAAACCTGATGAGCAGACTTTAATAGGATTCGGAGTCGGCCTGTTTAGGATTGCACTGTTAATCACTTTGTCAAGTACAAAAGAAGACTTCTAGTCCAGCCAGGCAAAAATCATTAGAAGTGATTTGAAGAGCACTGACAACAATCATTATGATTCACTCCATGTCAGAGGAGAAAAGAGAGACATGGCAATGCCTTGCGGGGCAAACCTGTGTCCAGGTAACAGGTGATTCACATATCTCTGCTCATGCAAGGGGAATTACTAGTTGGAATCGGGTTCACAGAATCAAAACCATGCACAATGGTTGTCAACCCAGACGTGTAGACATTGAGGGGAGGAATATTAACAATTTGAGATATGCCAATGATACCACATTCCTGGCAGAAAATAGCAAAGACTTGAAACAACTACTGCTGAAAGATAAAGGAGAAAGTGTCAAAGCAGGTCTACAGCGGAACATCAAGAAGACGAAAGTAATGATTGCTGGGGAATTACTCAACTTTAAGATGGACAATGAAGAAATTGAAGTTGTTCAAGACTTTCTATTCCTTGACTCCATCATCAACCAAAAGAGACGACAACCAAGAAATCAGAAGGAGATTGAGACTGGGGGAAGGGCAGCCATAAAGGAGCTAGAAAAGATTCTGAAGTGTAAGGATATGTCACTGGCAACCAGGATCAAATTAATTCATGCTATTGTATTCCCTATTGCCGTGTATGGGTGTGAAAGTTAGACAATGAAGAAAGCTGACAGAGAAAGTAGATTCCTTTGAAACGTGGTGTTGGAGGAGAGTGTTACAGATACCGTGGACCACCAAAAAGACAAATCGGTGGTTTCTAGATCAAATCAAGCCTGAACTGTCTCTAGAAGCTACAATGACTAAACGGAGGCTATCATACTTTGGTCAGATTATGAAAAGAAAAGAGTCATTGGAAAAGACAGTTATGCTAGGAAAAGTTGAAGGCAGCAGGAAAAGAGGACGATCCAACATGAGATGGCTTGACTCTATCAAGGAAGCCATGACCCTCAGCAAGGCTGTTAATGATAGGACGTTTTGGAGGATATTAATTCATAGAGTTGCCATGAGTCAGAAGCGACTTGATGGCATTTAAGATACACATACACAGGGCAATTGGTAAGCCACTGCACGAAACAGGATTTCAGACTAGATGGACCACTGGTCTGATTCAGCAGGTCCCTTCTTCTGGTATGTACTAAGTGCTGCTTTATGTGTTCCATCGGTTTTTTCTGCAATAAACCCCATCAAGTGTAGACACACATGCACTAGGGGACAGACAGTTGATACATACTGAGGAAACCATAATTGGTTGTGGCTTTATGAAGTATATCTATTCCATGTTTAGGAATGGCATTTTATTCTTCCCCTTATCCTACGGTACAACCAAGCTGCTCTATAATATGTGAAGTGAAGCAAATTGCTGGGTTGGAGCGGTGGTCTCTGATCTGGAGAACCAGGTTTGATTCCCCACTCCTCCACATGAGTAGCAGAGGCTAATCTGGTTGGTTTCCCCACTCCTGCACATGAAGCCAGCTGGGTGACCTTGGGCTAGTCACAGCTTAGAGCGCTCTCAGCCCCACCTGCCTCACAGGGTGATTGTAAGCTGGTTTGATCCTTAAGAGGGAGAGAAAGTCGGCATATAAAAACTAACTCGTCTTCTTTTTGTCAGGACATTTATTTAAGGAAGTTTTGATCCTTCCTCTCTCAGGTTGATCTTCCTGTGTCAATGCAGGCTGCTTATATGTAACTGCATAACAACATGAGCCCAGGGGACCCACACTTGGGATGAGTCTGTTTATATAACATGTTCGTCATTTCTTATTTCTACAAGCATCACTGATCCAACACGGATGTGGCACAAAGAAGTTCACTATTGGCTAGTCATTCCTGAAATGCGAAGCTTGGAGAAACCGAACTTGAATGTCATTTAAACCAAAATTGCAACATGGCATGTAAAACTACCCTGAGGAAACATGGACTTCATAGTCACAACCTCACCAGTGGTAGACATTTCTAATGGTTGCTTTATGACCTTAGAGACCTTAATTCTGTTCTTCAGGATGGGAATTTTTTCCCCAAGGGGGTAAAAGGGAAGATTTCAGAGAATTTCCCACTGATCAGCCACGATGACTCAGCCAGCCACACCTGAGGGAATCATCTCATTCATTTAACCACAGCTGGTTCTAGCTTTTGGTCAAGAAAAGGGAAGATGTTGATAAGATAAGAACCAAAGAGAAGTGCAAGACTGTAAACAAAGGAGATATACTTTAAATGTGGAAAGTAGAACCTGGCTCATGAAGAGGAGTATTCTGGGCTTGGGTAGGTTGCATTACCAGACTGGGATTCATGAAGAGGAGATTTCATTAACAGAACCTAGAAGGACCATTGAGCAACGTCGGGGCAACCTAGTAGGTCATGTATGCTCAGCATAAGAAAGAACCACTTCCTTCCCCCACCCCCCAGGAATTCAAGCCAGTTCTCCAAGTCTGTCAGGTTTGACTTAAGACAAGGCCCAGCCAAGCAAACAAGAGGCCACAACTGACGTTTAATAGGGTTTACAGCCTCCAGATACTAGCTGGAGATCGCCCACTATTACAACTGACCTCCAGCCGATAGAGGTCAGCTCACCTAAAGAAAAGGGTCGCTTTGGCAATTGGACGCTGTGGCATTGAAGTACATCCCCTCCCCAAACCCCGCCCTCCTCAGGCTCTGGCCCAAAAACCTGCTGGTGGCAAAGAGGCACCTGGCAACCCTAATACTGAATCAGACTACTGAGCTATAGAAATCAGGCTTGTCCGCTCTGACCGGCAGCAGTCTCCAGGGCCTCAGGCAGAGGTACATCACCTCATCCTTTTTTTCAGCTGGTCATTCATGCCAGGGACTGAACCTAGGACCTTCCACATGCAAAGCGGATGCTCTATCACTGAGCCCCAGCCCTTCTCCACAGTTTCCCTTGTGTGTATTTAGGGAGGTTTTATTTACATTGTACAGAAAGCACTAAACTGAGGCTATCGTATTTTGGTCGCGTCATGAGATGACAAGAGTCACTGGAAAAGACAGTCATGCTAGGAAAAGTTGAGGGCAGCAGGAAAAGAGGAAGACCCAACAAGAGATGGATTGACTCTACAAAGGAAGCCACAGCCTTCAATTTGCAAGATCTGAGCAAGGCTGTCAAAGACAGGACATTTTGGAGGACTCATTCGTAGGGTCGCCATGAGTCGGAAGCGACTTGATGGCACTTAACACACACAGGAAGCACTATCAAGATAGTACAAGCCTTGCTTTTCTGATTAAAAACAAAAATACCTTACACAAAAGCACCAAGTACAAAAACACCTTATGCAGCAACAAATCCTCTAAGCGTGTACAAGGTTCTGAACTTCAGCTTTGCAGCCCAGTTTAAAAAAGAAAAACAAACAAACACATGTTTATTTGGAAGTAAACCCTGGGGACTTCAATGGGGTTTTCCAACTATGGCCTTTTATGCAGGGATGTTTCCCTGCGGTCACCCCCGCCGACTGCTTGGGGGCTTCCTTTTGATTATGCGTGCCTTTTCCGCCCGTGAGAGGTTGCCTCACTCTCCCCATGCGTTTGGCCCGCATTTTCCAGATTTTGGCTAAAACAGCATCTGGAAACCAACAGGCAAAACGTGCGGGGAGAGTGAGGCAATCTCTGACGGGCGGAAAAGGCATGCATAACCAAAAGGAAGCCCCAAAATAGTCAGGTGGGGGGTGACTGTGGGGAAACATCCCTGTTTAAAAGGCCAATGTGTCCTTATTCTTATAGACAAGTAGCATAATCCCGTGTCCACCTGGAAAAGTTCCACTGTGTTCAGCTAAGTATGCACAGGATATGTTGTGAATGAGACATCCAGTACCGGAGAGGATTAGGTTTGTGTATGTGACAGTACAGCTATCAGGCCTGTACAACGTGTGACTCACCAGGCCTCAGGGTTGCCAATAACCTGGAGAAAAAAAAATGTCCTCTTTAATGGGATGTTATTTACCAGAGCCAGCGTGGTGTAGTGGTTAAGAGTGGTGGTTTGGAGCGGTGGACTCTGATCTGGGGAACCGGGTTTGATTCCCCACTCCTCCACACAAGTGGCTGAGGCTAATCTGGTGAACTGGGTTGGTTTCCCCACTCCTACACACGAAGCCAGCTGGGTGACCTTGAGCTAGTCACAGTTCCCTCAGCCCCACCTACCTCACAGGATGTCTGTTGTGGGGAGGGGAAGGGAAGGTGATAGTAAGCCAGTTTGATTCTCCCTTGAGTGGTAGAGAAAGTCAGCAAAAAAAAACAACAACTCTTCTTCAGGTGATGCTATTTACTCCCATGCCATGAAAATAATCAGCTGCCTATTTCTACACATAAGAGGCCTTCCGGAGCAGAGTTGTGCGCTACCTATCTGAACAATAGGGCTGCCAAGTCCCTCTTCGCCACCGGCAGGAAGTTTTTGGGGCAGAGCCTGAGCGGGGAGGGGAGGGACTTCCATGCCATAGAGTCTAATTGCCAAAGCTGCCATTTTCTCCAGGTGAACTGATCTCTATCAGCTGGAGATCAGTTGCAATGGCAGGAGATCTCCAGTTAGCACCTGGAGGTTTGCATCCCTACTGAAGAAGTAAGCTATGACTCACAAAATACCCTGCCAGAAATTGTCTTCAAGTTGCCGCTGGACTCTCGCTCTTTTCTACTGTGGTCCACCTAGTCCAGTATCCTGTCTCAGACAGTGGCCAACCAGTTACTCTGGAGGGTGAACAACAGGGCAAAGAGGCACCTCTGAATGTGGAGGTTCCCTTCAGTCCCCATGGCTAGTAGCCACTGGTAGATTTCTCCTCCATCAGTCTGTCTAATCCCCTTTTAAAGCTGTCAATGCCTGTGGCCATCACTGCATCCTTAATCACTCCTTGAGTGAAGAAGTATTTCCTTTTGTCCATCCTGAATCTACTGCCCATCAATTTCTCTGGATGCCCTGGAGTTCTAGTATTTTGTGAGAGAGGAGAAAAAGTTCACACATCGAGCCTCTATTAAAGGGACAAAACATTTTTTCCCCTGGCAATCCTGTGGGAGAACCTGGAGGATCTTCCTAAACAGCCATTACGATTTAATAATGGAACTGATGCAGCATTAAATCCTGTGCAAAAACTGAAATGGTCATACACCGCCTTCTTGGCTTATTGAACGAGGCAACCGTCAGTCTTAACTGATGGACTTAAAGGAGTAAAACGGCCCAGGAAATTGTTACAACGTACTCTGGCATCCTTGTGCTCCTTATCCTTCATCAGGCACAGACAGCTCCATGTTGCCTCTGGGCTTACAAGCCCAAGCAGTTAAATCTGTGTTCCCAGTTCCCTGGTAATAATGGAGCGGGTACAAATTGGGGGAATGGTCAAGAGAGACAGGTGATAAAAGGGCTAACGATTAAACCCAGACAGATCGAAAGGCTGATACATTCTTGCTTAACATCCCCTCACAAAGCCTAAAAAGGAACTTTTCTCTGTTTCAAGGGGGTAAAAATGGATCTTGCAGATAAGAAAGATGAGTTACTGCTGGGGAAATAAAACAGGAGTCCAGCGGGCCCTTTAAAGTCTGCCAGTACTTATTCTAGCATGAGCTTTTGTGAGTTGGAGCTCCCTTCCTCAAATGCTATGCATGAAAGAAAATAATTTTCCTCATTTCTATGCAGGAAATGACAGATTGCAGTACAAATTCACTGCATAAAAATGAAGAAAATGATTTTCTTTCATTGCATCTGAAGAAGTAAGCTCTGACTCATGAAATCTCATCCTGGAATAAATGCTGCATGACTTTAAGGACCCATTGGACTTTTTGTTTCATTTTACTACAGTAAACCAACATGGCTACCCCACTGGAATTTATGAGCTGGGAGCCAGAGATAGTTTGTCAAGACCCCTACCTGTGAGGAAACATTGTTAACACTGGTGTCTGTGAAGTATCTTTTTCCTTTCCCTAGATTTAACAGCCATTGGCTATTCATCTAACATTTCACACTTTAAAAAGGGGGAAATGAAGTTTAATTTTTCCTTGACACTATAAAGAGAAAAGTTGCCACATCTCTCACGCAATTGACTGATCTACTTGACAGCAGATAACACAGTATCCACGTCTCAAAAAATGTCTTTAGCTGTTTTATCCAGGGAGCGATATATTTATTTTGTGTGGTATTATTTTGCGGACATGCTAAAATATTGTGGGCTAGGGAGTCTACCTGATCTGGACAAAATGGTCCTTTTCGCTCTTCTGCGATAATTTTATTGTATCGCCCTTGTGTCTTGGCTGAGTCTAAGGCATTACATCTCACCAATAAGGAAGCTCATCTAAACTTATGGATTTCTAACCAGCGGAAATAGTCTGGCAAGGAGCAAGTTCTGTTGAAGGGTATCTGGAAGAAGTGAGGTGAACATTTACAGTTTGCATCCTTAACCCCTGAGGACCAATCCTCATTTAAGATCTTATTTTGTAATTGTTTACAGCTTGCTCTCCGAGTGCTATTCCTTGCAGCTTTAGGAGAAGTATCTGATGGACCATGTGAGCAGTTTAGGCTGCCTCCTTGTTGCGGAGGTTGACTGGCTGAGCTTGGCTGCCAAAAGAGCCACGTCATCTGAGGGCTCAGATGTGGCCCAGGAAGCGTTGAAAGAGCCGGTGCTGGAGAAGACAGAATTTGAGAGAAGCTTGGAAGCCAGAGCAGAAGCCATTGAGAGGGAGATGAAAGCAGTGCTACCTGTCAATGGAGATGCTGAGCCATGTCTGATGGCGCTTAGCCTGGAGGAGGAAGACAAGTTCATGTAGCCAGTGGAGAAATGGCTCAAGAAGCACGAATGTTTTCTGCCCGTTTTTTCCTTAAATAAATAAAAACTATATAAGAAGCATGTAAGTTCTGAGGAGCCCCATCGCGCTGAGTGTTAAGCTGCAGTACTGCAGTCCGAGCTCTGCTCACGACCTGAGTTCGATCCCAACGGAAATTGGTTCCTGGTAGCCAGCTCAATGTTGACTCAGCCTTCCATCCTTCCGAGGCCAGTCAAATGAGTACCCAGCTTGCTGGGGGTAAAGTGTAGACAACTGGGGAAGGCACTGGCAAACCACCCTGTAAATAAAGTCTGCCTAGTAAACGTCGGGATGTGACGTCACCCTATGGGTCAGTAATGACCTGGTGCTTGCACAGGGGACCTTTACCCTTAAGTTCTGACAATGGGGGGGGGAACCTAACACCATGGATCTGTCACTTTAATTATAAAATAGCTACAATAAATATACCAAGAAAGTGGGAGATTGCAGGAGCTCTGTGTATACCATTTGGTAGATTGGAAATGTGTGTTTGCATCCTGCCACCTAGCGGTGAAAATGGAATTTGCACTTAGTAAGTTTAAATTTGCATCATTCCTTGCTGGTCTATTGCAGCGAAATAAAACAGAAATCCAGTGGCACCTTAAAGACTAACAACATTTATTCCAGAATGAGCATTATGTATGATAGAGGCAGAAATAGATCCCTTTGCATGAAACAAGCAGTATTTTTAGCCAAGTGTGTAACCTGCTCTCACAGAGCCTGGTGACATATCCCAGTAAAGAAATGTTGAAATGTTAAAATCAAATGCAGCCCTCCTCCTAATAGTGAAGTTGATGGTTGAGTGCCTATTAGTAAGGCAGCCAACTGAGGCCATCCCCAGATAATGGCTCATGGGCAGAGCATCTGCTTTGCATGCAGAAAGTCCCAGTTTCCATCTCTGACATCTTCTGTTTAAAAGTAGGGACTTCAATGCCATAGAGTCCAATGGCCAAAGCGGCCGTTTTCTCCAGGTGAACTGATCTCTATCGGCTGGAGATCAGTTGTAATAGCAGGAGATCTCCAGCTAGTACCTGGAGGTTGGCAATAGGGGAAAATAGAAGGAAAACAGAAGGCGACTACGAAAATTGGCCCACTAGTCTGTAAGAGGAGCCTATAGGGGAAGATTTAGAAAGAAGGAGGGGGATTTCAGAGTTCATTCTGCCACATGACTGTGGCTAGGTTTGCCAGCTCCAGGTTGAGAAATTCCTGGAGATTTGTTGTAGAGCCTGGGGAAGGTGGAGTTTGGGAATAGGAGGGGCCTCAGCAGGGTAAAATGCCACGGAGTCCACCCTTCAAAGCAGCTATTTTCTCCAGGAGCACTGTTATCTGTCATATGGAGATCAATTGTAATAGCAGGAGATCCGTGGGCCCCACCTGGAGGTTGATAACCCTGTAAGGGACGCCCACATGTTGTTCCCCTATAGCTCCCAAAACAGAGTTTCACTATCAGATATGTAAATATGTACTGTGACATTATAACCCAGCCCCGAAATACTGCAATATGTTCGGAATTTCAAATGGACACACACAGTTAGCAAATCTTGAACAATGCTTCGCTAGCCACACAAATGTGGCTGAAAGATATGTTTCATTGTTCAGTTAAAAACTCAGTACATGCCAGCAAACAACTGATATACACAGGGAGGAAACAGGAGCTCATTATGTCTAGCAGGGTTGCTATGCCTTTGGCATCAAATGAATTAAATCCTCAAAATAATGCCCTGATTTCCCAGTATGCTTGCATTCTGTGAGCATTTTCCTTCCTTTTTCACAACACAGGTGCTGCTATGAGGCCTGGGCTCACCTATCACCTGCCCAGATAGCTCCCCTTCAAATTCCTAGTCCTTCCTAGCCTCTTCTAGTAGGCCTCATGTTAGTTAAAATGCTTTAAAATAACCAACCAAGGGAGCCAGCATGTTGTAGTGGTTAAGAGCGGTGGTCTGGAGCTGTGGACTCTAATCTGGAGAACCAGGGTTGATTCCCCACTTGTACACATGAGCAGCAGAGGCTAATCTGAACTGGATTTGTTTCCCCACACCTACACATAAAGCCAGCTGGGTGACCTTGGGCTAGTCACAGCTCTCAGAACTCTCTCAGCCCCACCTACCTCACAGGTGTCTGTTGTGGGGAAGGGAAGGGAAGGTGATTATAATCCAGTTTGATTCTTCCTTAAGTGGTAGAGAAAGCTGCACATAAAAAGCAACTCTTCTTCTTCGTTGTCATCGTTTGGGCCTCAACAAAGTATGCCCAGGCTTTAGAAATGCTAATGACCTCCCAGGCTGAAGACAATGCTTTGGCTGGAAAACGAAACCTAGCAGGGAAAATAAGGGAGGTTTGACCACCCTCTGATATAGAAGGTATCTTCCTGAAGACTTCATGAAATGCTACTTTGACCCACAGAGGGTGGTCAAACAGAGATAATAAAACCCCTTGGCACAGAGGGAAGGGTCTTTGTGGCTGATTCCATCTAGAAGGAAGGAGTTCTAGAAACAGAGTTGGAAGGAGCCATACGGGCCATCCAGTCCAACCCCCTGCTCAATGCAGGATCAGCCTAGAGCAGGGATGGGGTACCTTTTTTCTGCCAAGGGCCATTTGGATATTTATAACATCATTCGTGGGCCATACAAAATTATCAACTTAAAAATTTGGTCAAACATTTAACCAAGAGGCACGTCCGGAAGTGGCTCTGAGTGTCTGCCACATAGAGCGACTTGCTTTTGAGCTCTGCTGTCCTCAGCTGGGCCCAAGAGATTCAGGCAGGGCAGCATCCTTCTGAGCTAGAGATCTGCCAGGACCCATGAAGGGCCAGACCAAATGATTTTGCGGGCCTTATACGGCCCCCGGGCCTGACGTTCCCCACCCCTGGCCTAGAGCATCCCTGACAAGTGTTTGTTCAACCTCTGCTTAAAGACTGTCAGTGAGGGGGAGCTCGCCACCTAGGTAGCTGATTCCATTGTCAAACAACTGTTACTGTAACAATTTTTCCCTAATATCCAGCCGATACGGTTCCACCTGCAATTTAAACCCATTAGAAGAATCATAGAATCATAGAGGTGGAAGGGACCACAGGGTCTAACCAACTGCACAATGCAGGAAATTCACAACTACCTCCCCCCACACCCCAGTGACCCCTACTCCATGCCCAGAAGATGGCCAAGATGCCCTCCCTCTCATGATTTGCCTAAGGTCATAGAATCAGCATTGCTGACAGATGGCCATCTAGCCTCTGCTTAAAAACCTCCGGGGAAGGAGAGCTCACGACCTCCCGAGAAAGACTGTTCCACTGAGGAACCACTCTAACTGTTAGACAGTTCTTCCTAATGATTAGATGGAAACTCTTTTGATTTAATATCAACCTGTTGGTTCTGGTCCGACCTTCTGGGGCAACAGAAAAAAATATGGCACCATCCTCTATATGACAGCCCTCCAGGTACTTAGTGTCCCGGGAGGGGCCCCCCAACCCCCTGCCTGGGCCGAGGAGTAGCCCCCACACTCACCCGACAGGTCCGGAGGGCGGCATCACCCAGGCTCCCTCTCCCCTCAGCTGACCGCCAGACCGGAGAGAGGGGAGCCAGCCGGCCAGCAGCCCCCCCAGGAGCAGCCGCCCGCCGCCCGAGCAGCCCACCCCAAGCCGCCGCCGGAGCCGCGAGCCGCTGCCGCGCCAGCCCCCAAGCCGCCGAGGGAGCCAGGCCGCGCCAGGACGCCCGCGCAGGCGTCCCAGCAGGTGGAGCCGCCAGCCATCTCCGCCGTGGCGGGGCCGGGGCCAGCGAGGACCGTCAGCCGCCCGGGCAGGCGGCAGGAAGAGGGGGGCCTGGGAGAGGCCGGGCAAGGGCCGCGGCAACAGCCGGCCTCCCCGCGGCTCAGCTGGCCGGCGGCCGCGCAAGGACAGGGAGGGGGCGGAGCCGACAATTGGCTTCCCCTGACTGGGAGGGAGTTCCTCCCAGTCCTTATATAGATTCCCAGGGGGAGGGTTAGGGGCGGAGCTGGGAGGGACTTCTCTGGCCTGGAGGGCATATAAGGCCAGAGAAGTCTGCCTGCCAGGGAGGAGCAAGCTGCCAGAGTTGCTATAAGGTGTGTCCTGTGGCAACCTGGCGACGACCGAGGGAGAGTCGAGCTCTGACTCCCCCTCGGATTGGTCTGAGGCGGAAGAGATTGTCTCAGCCTCAGCGTCCTCCAGGCCAGAGACCCTCGAGACGGCCACGCCCAAGGCGCAGCGCGACACTTAGAATCATAGAATCATAGAGTTGGAAGGGACCACCAGGGTCATCTAATCCAACCCCCTGCACAATGCAGGAAATTAACAAGTATCTCCCCCCCCAAATCCCCAGTGACCCCAGCCCTCCCCCCCCCACCATTCAGGATCCCACAATCAAAGCACTCCCGACAGATGGACATCCAGCCTCTGCTTAAAGACCTCCAAAGACGGGGACTCCACCACCCTCTGAGGCAGTGCATTCCACCATCGAACAGCCCTCACTGTCAGAAAGTTCTTCCTAATGTTTAGGTGGAATCGCTTTTCTATTAGTTTAAATCCATTACTCCGTGTTCTAGTCTCTGGAGCCACAGAGAACAAGCTAGTTCCCTCATCAACATGACATTTCTTCAAATATTTAAACATGGCTATCATGTCTCCCCTCAACCTTCTCTTCTCCAAACTAAACAAACCCAACTCCCTAAGTCTCTCCTCATAGGGCATGGATTCCAGACCTTCGACCATTCTGGTCGCCCTCCTCTGGACACGCTCCAACTTGTCAACATCCTTCTTAAATTGTGGAGCCCAAAACTGGACACAGTTATCATATCACCTCTCAGTCTTCTCCTCTCCAGGCTAAACGTACCCAGTGCCTTCAACCTTTCCTCATAGGACTTGGTCTCCAGACCCCTCATTACTGTGAATCCTATCCTCTGCTGCCAACAGGAACAGCTCCCTGCCCTCCTCTAAGTGACAGCCCTTGAAATACTTAAAAGAGAGCAATCATGTGCCCCCTCAACCTCCTCTTCTCCAGACAGAACATTCCCAACTCAGTTTCCTCAGTCTTCCCTCATAGAGCTTGGTCTCCAGGCCCCTGATCATCCTCGTTCTCTCCTCTGGACCCGCTCCATGCTGTCTCACCCTTTTTGAAGTGAGGCCTCCAGAACTGCACACAATACTCCAGGTGCGGCCTGACCAATACAGTGTACAGCGGAACTATGTTATCTTGCGATTTGGATGTTATGCCTCTGTTGATGCACCCCAGGATCACTTTAGCTTTTTTTGTCGCTGTGTCACACTGGCTGATCATATTTAATTTATGGTCCATCTTGTTCACACTCACTGCTATCCAGAAGTGTATCCCCCATCCAGTATGCATGTCCCTCATTTTTGTTACCCAGATGCAGAACTCGGCACTTATCCTTGTTGAATTGCACCTTACACCTAGGCTCCTGCTGGCTGCCACTACCATCTGGAGGAGTTTGTCTATCTAGAACAAAGAAGCTACAGGAAGCCTTTAGAACACTGTAATTTCGAAATTTAAAAGCCTACCTTAGAATAAGATTAACTAGGGCATGTACAGAATGAGGAACAGAGGAATTGTATGGTTACATTTTTCTTTTGGATCCCTTTTTCAGTCTGTTTCTGTGCTGAGAGTATGTGTGCAGACATTTTCTTTTAAATCGTTTTTTTACAAGTGCAGTAAGCTGTCCCCATGGTAACTAGACTCTGGATAGCAGGAGATGGGGGAGTAATTGACTAGCTGTTCCTTAAAGCTCTGTGAACTATTAACCAGCAACCTTGACAGAACACCTGTAAAAATGTTTATCTTTTATTGAGATAAGAAAATATTCTTTTTATTGAGCAAGACAGAAAAAAAACAGGCATGAAAAACCTTCATTGATTATGAATGCTAAAATTATCAAATTTCCTAGCACTGCTTAATCATATTATAGCGAGAAATAGTTTCAAAAGCAAATCAGGTTTTGGCTTGTTGTCTTACTGCCTTTTTTGCCATCATTATGGCAACCCCTGGTGGGGTTTTCAAGGCAAGAGATGTTTAGAGGTGATTTGCCATTGCCTGCCTCCGTGTCACGACCCTGGTATTCCTTGGAGGTCTCCCATCCTAATACTTGCCAAGGTCGACCATGCTTAGCTTCTGAGATCTGACGAGATCAGGCTAGCCTGGGCTATCCAGGTCAGGGCCTCACTGCTTTCAGGGATTACCCACCAAGAAATATCACCTGGACTTTGTCTGAGACTTCCATCCAGAGAAATCTGACTTGCTTGTCACAGGACCATATATTGATGGGAAAACATCAATCTCTTCTTTCTCTTAATCTGTTCATTCGTAATCATGTGATTATTATCTAGATCAAAGCTTCTTAAACTGTAGGTTTATGGGGTCGTGTAATGTGTAGGGTTGCAAAGTGCCCGGTGGTGGCAAGTAAGATCCTGCCAATCCACTGGGCTGCCCGCCGGCCAGCTGATGGCCTGCAGGCACTGTGGCAACGCATGCATGCTTCACTTTCGGGTAAACCCGAAAGTGATGGGGACGCTCTGGGAATCTCTGAGAAAACTCTATGGAAACCATAGAATTTTGCCCCGAGATCACTAGAGCGTCCACGTCGCGTGGGGTGCGCACGTGCATCGCGCCAGGCACACGCACACACTGTGCGCTACAGCCACAGCAAACTCCTGCCGGTGGAGCTACGGGCCTTGCAAGCCTATAAATGTGGGGGTTGTGGAAAAAAATTAATTTTAAAATAAATTTCTTTATGATTTAATATCAGTAAATGTTTGGTTTGTATACCTATTTTATATACCTATATACCCAGTGTCGCATAAAAATTTCTCGGGCAAAAAGGGGTCGTGAGTGGAAAAAGTGTATGAAGCCCTGATCTAGATAACCGATTGGTTCATAACTAAACGTGAGAAAATTAACGTAAGTGCAAATAAGCCAATCAGCACGTGCATATCCGTTTCATCTGATAAAGCAAGATAAGGAGGCCAGTCTCAACTCTTCAACCTCTCTTACAAAGCAATTAATCTAACTTTTCCTTTAACTGTTTCAATTAACTGTCCAAAGTGTAAGAAATTCTAAGCAACCAAAGTTCATTGACAGTTGAAGTGCCTGGACTCTTGGTTAGTTTGCAAATGCAATAAGAAAGATTAGTGATAATCATAGCTACCCCCACACCCTTCTGTACAGTTTTAAAACTTTTAATGTGGGCAGCTGTTCTCTGCACCACCTAGTAGAAGGGGGAGCAGTCAGTCAGCTAGCAACTTGCTAATCCCCCGGTGGTGCTAGGGTTGCCAGCTCCAAGTTGGGAAATACCTGGAGATTTTCAGGGTGAAGTTTGGAGAGGGGAGGGGCTTCAGAGGGGGGTAACGCCATAGGGTCCACCTCCCAGAGTGGCCATTTTCTGCAGGTGAACTGATCTCTGTCGCCTGGAGATCAGTTGTAATAGCGGGAGATCTCCAGTCACCACCTGGAAGCTGGCAACCGTAATTGGTGCGCGAGTGCAGCACGCTGTACCATGGTAGTGGGAGGCCAAGCTTACGGTTGAGGGCAGCAATGGTTTCCATCATGGCTGGCCTCCCTCCCCTTCTCCTTTCCTTACCGTCTCATTCTACAGCGGACCCTGACTGCTCCTCTTAGGATGGCTTTAGGTCTTGTGGGCAGACAGTCGAGGGCCATTGTCTTTAACTGGTTTTAAACTATTTTAAACTCTGAAATTAATATTTTAATTAGGATTGAATTTTCCTGGGTATTTATTATGTATTGCTGATGTGAACCTCTCTGAGCCCTGCATTAGCTGGGGACAGAGGATGGTCTATAAGTCTAAAGATTTTTTAAAAATAAAAATAAAAGGCCTTAAAATGGCAAAGCAGGGAATGGAAGTTGGGACCCTTGGACCTCTCAGTGGGTGAACTGAAAGAGGGAGAGAAAAGTCCCTCAGGGGGTCAGTATGGAACAGGGCCTGCCGGCCGGCGGAGCTGTTCCACCGCTAGGGTTTCCAAGTCCCTCTTCGCAACCGGTGGCAGGTTTTTGGGGCGGAGCCTGAGGAGGGCGGGGGTTTGGGGAGGGGAGGAGCTTCAATGCCATCGAGTCCAATTGCCAAAGCGGCCATTTCTCCAGGAGAACTGATCTCAATCTGCTGGAGATCAGTTGTAACAGCAGGAGATCTTCAGCTAGTGCCTGGAGGATGGCAACCCTATTCACCTCAAAGGATCTTGTCTGCCGTTTGCCCTTCTTAGAATCACAAAAACACTGAAAGAAATGAATGAATGAATTAAGCACTGCTACAGCCTGTCCCAAAGGAAAGGCAGAAGGGAGATGCCCTTCTAGATAAATTGATTGGTGTCCTGCAGACTCAGGTCCCTCATCCCCTCCCGGACGGTATCTTCGATTTCTTTTTTCTGTGTCTGAGGTACTTCTGGCAAGACAGCCATCAGCTCTGAGGAGATTTTCTCCACCCTGGCCTGGATGTTGCTCTCAAACTCGCTTTTCTTTTTGACGACCAGCTCCTCTATGGCTTGCCGAGCGTCATCACACCCTGCTGCTAACTTCAGGCGCTCGGCCTGGAATTTGGGATCGGAAGCCTCCATGGAGATAAGCCTGCCGAGGCTACTAACCTTGTCCATCAGGTATTTGGAAGACACCTCTGTGTAGGTCTCAGATATCATATGGACTAAATGGGCCACACTGGAAGCATTGAACGCCTGCTTGTAAATCAGGTCTTTCAGAAAGTCGTTGCAGGAGTAGTTGGCAATTCCAGAGACATTTCCGGCGGTGGTTACAAATTCTGCAATGCGGCGGCTGAGGCAAGACTCGATGAGGTTGGAAATCATCTGGAAGAAACGAACCATCTTCTCCCACTGCTCCTTCACTCGTCCCAAGGCGTCCAAGCCTTTGATCAGCATCTTCCTGGCTGTATCGAAGTCAATCTCCTTTGTCTCGCATTGCCTCATGGCAATGAGAATCTCTGTCAACTCGTCGTTCTGCTTCTTGAAGTTTTCAAAGCTTCTTTGGTACTCTTCTTCCGTGATCTTTAGCATTTCTCGACTTTGCACGATTTTGAAATGAGCATTGGTCATCACTACTGACCCTGCCGTTTTCTCTGGACAATTGTCTTCGTATTTTGCCATGTTGGGTGTTTTGGGAGCAAAAGGCGGTGCCCCCGTGCGTGATTTGCTCTTGCTGTCAAAGAGGGAAACTTTGTGCACCAGATGCTTAATTTTTTCTTTCAGGCTTTTCTCTTTTACATTTTTCTTCCCAGAAATTGCTACTTCAGCCAGGGTCTGACAAAGACCAATGACAGAATCACATATTTCCACCGCCATTTCTTTCGCGCTACAATCCTTTTCTTGCCTTATCTTCTCTAGCAGTTGCTCCGCAGTTTCCTTTGTCCAAGAGGACTTGACTTGCTGGTCTTTCTCATTGTAAAGGAGGCTCATGTTAATGTTGCCTTCTTCGTCCACGAGCTGATCCAGAGAATTTCCCAACGAAACCAGTTGCACAGAGTGGGAGCAAATGTTGCACAGAGCGATGGGGTCATCTTCAGCACCACTGTTTGCCTTGTTGCCACCATTCTCTTTGTCCTTTAGAAGGTATTTACACATATCAGCGGTAAGGTTGGCCACTGCGCGAGGCACAGTCGTCATGCTTTCCGAAATACCTGCCGCAAAATTCATCGCTACAGCTTCCCAGCCCTCTGGAATACTACCCATTGCCTTTCTGTAATCTTGGAACGTTTCATCCACTTTCTTCTTTATCTTCCCGTAGTATTCCTCTGCCTCATTCTTAGCTGCTTCTGCAGCTTTTTGTTTGAGCTTGACGCCTTCCAAGGTCCGTCTGGTCTCTTCCAGCTCTTTTTCATACCCGCTTTTCGAACTCAGACAGGCTTCCAGTAGTTCTTGGATCAGGAGGATGACGTCGCTGAATTTGCTCTCAACCATCAAGGCTAAAGAAGTGCATTGGTCGGCGATGGATTTCATGCTGGTCAGCTGCCCAGGAAGCAGGGCCTGCACCACCTCCGTGTCCTGGAACAGAATCTGGACAATGGTTTTCATTTGCTCCGGGACGCTCATGGAGAGGAGCCTGATCTGGTCCATGTTCTTGTGAGCAATGTTGAAGGCCCCCCAGCCCTTGTTGCTCACCTGCATCAGGCAGGTGAGGAACGAGTCTGGGTACTTGATGTATTTAAATCCCCCCGGGGGTGGATTCTTGTTGATGGAGAAATCCCCTTGCCCTGCTGAGATGCAGGCCAGCTCCCCTAAGATGGCGATGGAGATGGGCCCAGGCATCAGGTACTCCTCCCAGTTGGCATAGGGCTTCATCATCAGTTCCATCTCCTTGCGCACATCTTCGGCTTTGCAGATGTTCTTCAGGGCTTTAACCACATCTGATTCTTTGCGTTGCACAGCCATCTTTTGCCTGGATGAAGCAAAGTAACAAAAAGGTGAAACTAAGGTTGCCAATAAGAGCAAAACAAAATAAGGTGCTTTCCACACTGAGGCAGGCTCGAGTTGCCAGCTCCAGGTTGGGGAATTTTGGAGTTTTTGGGGAGAGCCTGAGGAAGGCAGGGTTTGGAGAGAGGAGGGACTTCAATGCCATAGAGTCCAATTGCCAAAGGGGCAATTTTTTCCAGGTGAATTGATCTCACTGTGGAAGCTCACTGGGTGATTTTGGACCAGTCACATACTTTCAGCCTAACCTACCTCACAGGGTTGCTGTGTGGATAAAAAGGAGGAGAGGAGAATAACATAACCTGCTTAGGTCCTAGGGTTGCCAAACTCCAGGTGATGGCTGGAGATCTCCCGCTATTACAACTGATGTCCAGGTGACAGAGATCAGTTCACCTGGAGAGAATGGCAGCTTTGGAAGGTGGAGTCTATAGCATTATACCCCATTGAAGTCCAAACTCTCCAAACCCCGCCCTCCTCAGGCTTCACCCCCAAAATCTCCAGGTATTTTCCAACACGGAGCTGGGAACTCTATTTAGTCCCCACTGTGGAGAGGTGGGGTATAAATGAAATAAATAAATAAGAACTTTAGCCGAAATGGAAGGCAGATAAAAGGTAGGTTGGTGAATGGCTACCAAGGGGAGAATGAGGCACAGAAAGGGGAGAGGATATTAGTTTTGGCAGGAGGGCAGAAAGAGGAAATAGTGTTGGGAGGGTGATAGAGGGGTGAGGGTGATAGAGGTGCCACCCCACAAGTCCTTGAGGGTTCCCTACCATGCAAATGGGTCTGGGCCAGTAGCTGGTACCACACAACTGGGCCACAGTTTTCCTAGGTAGAGGCTGGGGGGGGGGGGAAGCTGAAGAAAAATATAGGTTGGCTGTTGGGTGGGAAGGAGGTAGGGTTGCCAACTCCAGGTTAGGAAATACCTGGAGAGTTGGGGGGTGGAGCCTGGGGAGGGTGGGCTTTGAGGAGGGGAGGGACTTCATAGGGATATAATGCCAATATGCCATAGATTCCACCCTCCAAAGCCACCATTTCCTCCATGGGGACTAAGGTTGCCAACCTCCAGATCGGTATGGAGAACAACAGCACAATGGCTCAATAAGGAATGGAAAATAATAACTACAATATTTAGTACCCCAAACGTGGAGTTGCACACAGGAAACTGAAACAAATGGTTGAGTCACCCACTAAAGTAAATATTCTATATTAAGGTTACAACCCTTGTAATCAAAGTAGGACTTGAAATAAAACTTCAAATAAATAATAATAAATACAGCTGGTTACATCACCTTCATAGTTATAATGTTAAAGTCCATAGGGGCTAAATGCCTCAAATATTAGTCCATTCAAAAACAACACAGTCCTTTTGTAATTCAAGGTGTCACCTTGGACCTATTGAATTTGAAACTCACACAAGAATATTGTCGAAGGCTTTCACGGTCAGAGTTCATTGGTTCTTGTAGGTTATCCGGGCTGTGTAACCGTGGTCTTGGAATTTTCTTTCCTGACGTTTCGCCAGCAACTGTGGCAGGCATCTTCAGAGTAGTAACACTGAAGGACAGTGTCTCTCAGTGTCAAGGGTGTAGAAAGAGTAATATATAGTCAGAAAGGGGTTGGGTTTGAGCTGAGTATTGTCCTGCAAAAGTATTGTCCTGTAAGTATCAAGATAATGTGCTAATGAGGGTATGGTATGTTAATATGGAACCATTGTATCCTGAAGTGATCTGTTAATGTGTGTAATCCAAAACTAATCTGTATGGCTATTGTTGAATGTTGTCTTTGTCTGGAGGTGTTTCAGGGCAGGAAGCCAAGCCTTATTCATTCTTAAACTCTCCTCTTTTCTGTTAAAGTTGTGCTGATGTTTGTGAATTTCAATGGCTTCTCTGTGCAATCTGACAAAATAGTTGGTAGAATTGTCCAGTCTTTCAGTGTCTTGGAATAAGACCCTGTGTCCTGTTTGTGTCAGTCCATGTTCAGCCACTGCTGATTTCTCAGGTTGGCCAAGTCTGCAGTATCTTTCATGTTCTTTTATCCTTGTTTGTATGCTGCGTTTTGTGGTCCCGATGTAAACTTCTCCACAGCTGCAAGGTATACGATATACTCCTGCAGAGGTGAGGGGGTCTCTTTTGTCTTTTGCTGATCGTAGCATTTGTTGTATTTTCTTGGTGGGTTTAAACACTGTTTGTAGGTTATGTTTTTTCAAAAGTTTCTCCATCCTATCAGTGACTCCTTTAATAAATGGCAAGAATACCTTTCCTATGGGAGACTGTTTTTCTTGAGTTTTCTGATTTTTGTTTGGTTCAATGGCCCTTCTGATTTCATTCTTGGAGTAGCCGTTTGCTAGCAGTGCGTGATTTAGATGGTTAGTTTCTTCCTTGAGAAACTGTGGTTCACAGATCCGTCTTGCACGGTCCATTAATGTTTTGATTATTCCTCTTTTCTGTCGGGGGTGGTGGTTGGAGTTTTTGTGTAAGTAGCGATCTGTGTGAGTTGGTTTCCGGTAGACCTTGTGACCTAACTGAAGGTTTGATTTACGGATCCGTAAATCAAACCTTCAGTTAGGTCACAAGGTCTACCGGAAACCAACTCACACAGATCGCTACTTACACAAAAACTCCAACCACCACCCCCGACAGAAAAGAGGAATAATCAAAACATTAATGGACCGTGCAAGACGGATCTGTGAACCACAGTTTCTCAAGGAAGAAACTAACCATCTAAATCACGCACTGCTAGCAAACGGCTACTCCAAGAATGAAATCAGAAGGGCCATTGAACCAAACAAAAATCAGAAAACTCAAGAAAAACAGTCTCCCATAGGAAAGGTATTCTTGCCATTTATTAAAGGAGTCACTGATAGGATGGAGAAACTTTTGAAAAAACATAACCTACAAACAGTGTTTAAACCCACCAAGAAAATACAACAAATGCTACGATCAGCAAAAGACAAAAGAGACCCCCTCACCTCTGCAGGAGTATATCGTATACCTTGCAGCTGTGGAGAAGTTTACATCGGGACCACAAAACGCAGCATACAAACAAGGATAAAAGAACATGAAAGATACTGCAGACTTGGCCAACCTGAGAAATCAGCAGTGGCTGAACATGGACTGACACAAACAGGACACAGGGTCTTATTCCAAGACACTGAAAGACTGGACAATTCTACCAACTATTTTGTCAGATTGCACAGAGAAGCCATTGAAATTCACAAACATCAGCACAACTTTAACAGAAAAGAGGAGAGTTTAAGAATGAATAAGGCTTGGCTTCCTGCCCTGAAACACCTCCAGACAAAGACAACATTCAACAATAGCCATACAGATTAGTTTTGGATTACACACATTAACAGATCACTTCAGGATACAATGGTTCCATATTAACATACCATACCCTCATTAGCACATTATCTTGATACTTACAGGACAATACTTTTGCAGGACAATACTCAGCTCAAACCCAACCCCTTTCTGACTATATATTACTCTTTCTACACCCTTGACACTGAGAGACACTGTCCTTCAGTGTTACTACTCTGAAGATGCCTGCCACAGTTGCTGGCGAAACGTCAGGAAAGAAAATTCCAAGACCACGGTTACACAGCCCGGATAACCTACAAGAATCACACAAGAATATTCCCTGGAACTCCTCTTGAATTACAAAAGGACTGTGTTGTTTTTGAATGGACTAATATTTGAGGCATTTAGCCCCTATGAACTTTAACGATATAACTATGAAGGTGATGTAACCAGCTGTATTTATTATTATTTATTTGAAGTTTTATTTCAAGTCCTACTTTGATTACAAGGGTTGTAACCTTAATATAGAATATTTACTTTAGTGGGTGACTCAACCATTTGTTTCAGTTTCCTGTGTGCAACTCTGCGTTTGGGGTACTAAATATTGTAGTTATTATTTTCCATTCCTTATTGAGCCATTGTGCTGTTGTTCTCCATACTTAGTATATGTCAGCATAGATAGTTTGTTCCTTTAGTAGTAACCTCCAGATCGGGGCTGGAGATCACCTGGAACTGCTCTCCAGATAACAACTGCTCTCCAGATGACAGAGATCAGTTCCCCTGGAGAAAATGGCTGTTTTGGAGGGTGGACTCTCTGGCATTATGCCCTGGTGAGGTTGCTTCCTTCCCTAAGCCTCACCCTCCCTCACCCCCAAATCTCGACGGATTTCCTAACCTGGAGGTGGCAACCCTAAGGGGGAACTGATCTCTTTAGATGGGAGATCTGTTACGATTCCAGGAGATCTCCAGGCTGCACCTGGAGGTTGGCAATGAAGCAGAAACGGGGAGAGGGTATGGGGGCTTGCAGGAAAGAGAAAGAGGAAATAGTGGAGGATGGGGAAATGAGCTGCCACCCTCCTGCAACTCCTTGAGGGTTCCCATTTGTCTAACCTCCTGCTCTGGGGCAACAAGGGGAAGGAGATGTCAGTTATGGGGCACAATCCAGTCAATGTCATCTGTCTGTCTACAACAACTGATAACTGAACTCAACTACTGAGATTTCTGTGATGTCAAGGATCAGCGGTAAAGGATGTCTCTCATCCTGAAGAAGTTTCACATGTTTTCCAAAGTATGGAATGCTTTAAGACTCCAGAAGCATTTTAAAAAGTATCAGTGCTCATATCTGGTTCAGGTAGGTAGGTAGGTATACATGCCTACATATTTGATTTAAATCAATCTTTTCTAATCCCAGTCACTCCCCATGACAGCGCACACTTTAAGAAAAAAAATCTCACAGCTCTCTGTGCTATAGTCGGGGGCGGGGGGGGGGCAGGATGCATTGCTGTCTGACATCTACATGCCTGCGGAGGGTATTTTAATCATACATTTACATTGCAATGTTAATTGTGCTTTTAACCAATAATATTTACAGCTAAGACAATCAAGAGGAAAATAAATTAGAAAGATGATTTTTTTTTTTAAAGAAAAAAGAAGAGCTGTTATGGAGGAGTGGGGAATCAAACCCGGTTCCCCAGATCAGTCTCCACCGGTCCAAACCACCGCTCTTAACCACTATACCACGCTGCCAATAATTCCAGAGATTCACAGAAAAGTTAGAAGGGACTGCTTCAGTGCAATCCTAAACAGAGTTACACCCATCTAACCCCCCTGAATTCCATGTATTTGGAAGGGAGAAACTCTGTTTAGGATTGTGCTGACAGTGCATTCGTAAGGAGAGTTACTCCAGTCTAAGCTCATTGAAATGAATGGGCTTAGACTGGAGTAACTCGCTTTAGGAATGCACTGTCAGTCATCTAGTAGAATTCCTCAGACTAAGCAGCCACCAACGAATCCTTCACAGATTTCCCCATGTAATCCCAACTACAGCCCTCCACAAACAGAACGAAGTTCAATTACAGAGTCCTGCAAAGAGAAAACAACCGATAAATCTTACTTTAAGCATTAAGTGTGTAGAAGGGCAGCTTAAAGGCAGCAATTTCCCTACTAGTAAACATGAGATACTCACTCTTGCAGTATCTCGTGTCTGAACTTCAGTAGCCCGTTTGAAGTGAGCACAGTCCACTGGGAGACATCAGGATATATAAAGTGATTTATGAACTTGAAGATCACGAGGGTGTAACTTTGTTCCCATTTGGGCGTGTGTAAGGTGCTGTCAAGTTGCAGCCGACTTATGGCGACCCCTTATAGGGTTTAGAAGGCAAGAGGCTAACAGAGGTGGTTTGCCAGTGCCTTCCGTTGTATTTCTTGGTGGTCTCCCATTAGGGTTGCCAACCTCGAGGTAGTTCAACAAAAATATTCACCAATACTACAAAGTTAAGCTGTAATAAAGACTAGTAAGGGGCTCTCAATGATTATACAAAATCACAAGTATTCAATTTGACATATAACAGTTTACTGTGTCAACATTACAACTCTAAGACAACAAAGTGCTAAGTGATTCTATGTGTTACAAACAATCAACATACAAGAACGTACAAAACAATAGTTTAGAACTTTGTTTCAGTCATCAGACTTGCATTTTTCTATATATCCTTTATCATCTACATGTGCAAAAAAAATTTTTCACTATATAGTTGTTTAATTTTACTCTTTTTAACAATATAGCAAAAACAGTTTTCTAATACCACTAAAGAAGGATACAATGTGGCTGTGAATCATAAAGTTGACAATGTAGCTCAATGAAATATGAAGCTACTATACAAGAATGTCAAAGAAGAAAAAGGCAACATAGCTAGATGAAATATGATGCTACAGTGCAAGATAGTGATGAAACTTGGAAACGCAGTCCGAATTAACAATTATGCTTTCACTGCTCAAGGCAGCTTCATCAGCCAAGATTTCCAGTTCACTGTTATTCCTTGAAGGCAACAATATTTGGCATACATTTATTCTTCAGTATTGGATTTCCAAAACGCCTGAATAGATGATTAAGGATATATAGAAAACACACACTACTGCCAAGACAAGTCTCCCCGTCCTATAATTATGCATTTAATTTTTGCTACCTAAATGCAGAATTTTACATTTATCTCTGTTGAAATTAATTTGATTATTTTTAGCCCAGTTTACAAACCTGTCGAGATCATCCTGCATCCTGGCTTTTCTACTGTATTTGCTTCCCCTCCCAATATAGTATTGTCTGCAAATTTAATAAGCATCCCTCTAGTCCTTCATCCAAATAATTTATAAAGATGTTGAACAACACAGGGCCCAGGACAGATCCCTGAGGCACTCCACTTGTCACTCTTCTCCAAGAGGATGACGAACCATTGACAAGCACTCTTTTGATGTGAACTGTCAACCAGTTACAGATCCACCAAACAGTAATAGGATCCAAACCACATTTTACCATCTTGTTAACAGGAATATTATGTGGGATTTTATCAAAAGCCTTACTGAATCAAGCTAAACTATGTCCACAGTATTCCCCTGATCTAGCAAGGTAGTAACTTTCTCATAAAAGGAGATAAGACTAGTCTGACATGACTGGTCCTTGAGAAACCTGTGCTGGCTCTTAGTACAGCTATCCTTTCTAAATGCTCAAGGACTGACTGTTTGATGATTTGTTCTAAAAGGTTTCCAGGTATAGATGTCAAGCTGACAGGTCGGTAGTTACCCGGATCCTCCTTTTCCTCCTTCTTGAAGATGGGAACAACATTTGCTCACCTCCAGTCTTCCGGCACCTCACCTGTTCTCCAAGAATTCTCAAAAATAATGGATGGAGGCTCAGAAATTACATCTGCAAGTTCTTTTAGTCCCCTTGCATGCAATTCATCTGGCCCTGCGGACTTAGTTTAATTTAAAGAAACTAGGTGTTTACGTACTAGCCCTATGCGGATCCTAGGCTGCAACTCCCTTCGCTCATCATCTGGTTTTGTTTTGTTTTTTTGCTATGTTGATAATCACCATTTAATGAACATTATTATATCACTATTTACTGCTCATAATTGTTGCCATCGCCATATATTGTTTATTGTTTATTATATCATACTTTTCTCTTTGATGTAATTTTAATGGTTGCCTGTGATATGGTTGTATTTTTCTCTTTTCTGTTATGTTTATATTTACAAAAGTAAGATCTTCATGTCGTTATTTTAGCTCTTTATGACTCCACTGATTGAAAGTTTTAGTGCTTTGAATGGCAATCATGTGGTGATCCTCCTATATCTCTATCGCACTTTAGTGCTTCAAATATCTTAATTTTATGACAGGTCCTACATTACAACTACCGCACTTTGTCAACTGCACTTTGTCCCCTTATCTAATCCTTTAAATCAGCCACAATCAAGCTACTACATAATGAGTGCACTTTATCCCTTTCCAGGATACGAGTCTGGTAGCACCTTAGACTAATAAGATTTTCGGGGTATGGACTTTCAAGAGTAAACACTCCCTTCATCAGAGAGAGCTTTCACTCTCAAAAGCTCATACCCCCAAAATCATATTGTTCTCTAAGGTGCTGCTGAACTCACACCTAGCTGTTCTACTGCAAGCCAACATGTGTGTGTGTGTGTGTTAAGTGCTGTCAAGTCACTTCCGACTCATGGCGACACTATGAATGAAAGTCCTCCAAAATGTCCTATCTTTGACAGCCTTGCTCAGATCTTGCAAATTGAAGGCTGTGGCTTCCTTTATTGAGTCAACCCATCTCTTGCTGGGTCTTCCTCTTTTCCTGCTTCCCTCAACTTTTCCTAGCATGACTGTCTTTTCCAGTGGGTAGCCGTGTTAGTCTGTTTGCAGTAGTCAAAAAGGGCAAGAGTCCAGTAGCACCTTAAAGACTAACAAAAATATTTTCTGGTAGGGTATGAGCTTTCGTGAGCCACAGCTCACTTCTTCAGATACAGCTAGAATGGCAGATCTAGAACAACGTTTTCTGAACTCATACCCACTGGCACCTCTCCTTTACTTGAGATTCATTGATGACATTTTCTTTGTCTGGACTCATGGCAAAGAAGCCCTTGAAAAATTTCACCAGGCTTTCAACGACTTCCACCCCACCATCAATCTAACTATGAATTATTCCGAACAAGAAATCAACTTCCTAGACACCACAGTACGGATCCATGGGGGACACACAAGCACCACATTGTACCAGAAACCGACAGATCGGCAAACGTATCTACATGCGTCCAGCCACCACCCCAACCATATCAGACAATCCATTGTCTATAGCCAAGCCCTACGCTATAGTCGCATCTGCTCCAATCCTTCAGACAGAGATACACACTTGAGAGACCTACAGCAAACATTTTTGCAACTACAATATCCTGCAGATATGGTGCGAAAGATGATTGAGAAGGCCAGAATGATACCCAGGCACAACTTAATACAAGATAAGCCCAGAGAGAATGACAACAGAACACCTCTGGTTGTCACTTATAGCTCCCAACTAAAACCAGTCCAACGTATTATTAAGGACCTACAACCAATGCTGGATTTGTCGCCATAGAGTAAGTGCATGGTGAACGGCTGAGGCTTCTTTCTCCCAAATGAGCCAGTTCAATTGGGAGTGCGCAAATTTCTTTGAGAAGTAAGCGCAGGGGTGAAGGAGACCATCTGGTCCTCTTTGGAGCAGGGCCCCTCCCATAGCTACGTCGGAGGCATCGACTTGCACAATGAACATTTGATTTGGGTCTGGATGCCGTAGCACAGGTTCCGACGTGAAAAGGCGTTTGAGGGCTACAAAGGCGGTCTGGCATTGATCAGTCCACAGTATCTTAGCGGAGGGTAATGTAGCAGAGCTTTCTTTACCCTTGGTTTTCAGAAGGTCGGTGATGGGCAGTGCTACTTGGGCAAAGTTAGGAATAAATCCGCGGTAGAAATTAGCAAAGCCCAGAAACTGTTGTACTTGCTTGCGGGTAGAGGGAGGAGTCCAATCGAGGACGGATTGGACCTTGGCCGGGTCCATGCTAAGGCCATGGTGGGAGATTATATATCCCAAGAAGTTTATTTTGCTTTGGTGAAATTCGCATTTAGCTAACTTAGCAAAGAGTTGGTGATTGCGTAGGCGGCGTAGAACTTCTCGGACCAATGCAACATGCTCGTCCATGGTTTTTGAATAAATAAGAATGTCGTCTAAATAAACCACCACTCCGCGGTATAGTAAATCATGAAGGATTTCATTGATGAGTTGCATGAAGACCCCCGGGGCCCCTTTTAACCCGAAGGGCATCACAAGGAATTCAAACATTCCAAAGCAGCTAGAGAAGGCTGTGAGGGGTTCGTCCCCCTCACGGATACGGACGCGGTAGTAGGCTTCTACCAGGTCCAATTTAGAAAAAATACGTCCCTCTTGTAGTTGTCCCAAGATATCTGAAATTAGCGGTATAGGATAGGCGTTGGCTTGAGTAACTGCATTGAGTTTTCGGAAGTCAATGCAGAGGCGTAGGTCGCCCTCCTTTTTTCGGACGAAAAACGCGGGGGCTGAGTTGGGAGCATTCGATGGGCGAATGAACCCTCTGGCAAGGTTTTTGTCCAAAAAGTCCCGTAGCACAGTGCGCTCGGAAGTGCTCATTGGGTAGATTTTACTTTTGGTTAATGTACAGTCCTTCACTACTTCAATTGCACAGTCAGTAGCCCGGTGAGGGGGTAAGGCATCACATTCTTTAATATTAAAGACATCCGCAAAGTCCTGGTATATCTCAGGGAGGGCTGGTGGTGATGGGACCTCGGAGAGTGATGCCGAAGCGGGTGGAGGCAGCACCGCAACTTGTTGTCGGTGCTGGTCGCATTTAGGGTTGTCAAAGGAGATTGTGTTCGTGTCCCAATCAATACTGGGACAATGACCTTTAATCCAGTTAATTCCCAGGACCACTTCGAATCGAATAGGGGCTATGGTAAAGTCGATTTGCTCCCAGTGGGAGCCAATTCCCATCGCCACCCCTATAGTGCGATGATCAACTGGACCCCCCTTGAAATGGCTTCCATCCATTTGGGCAAATTGGACGGGGGCTGGTAAAGCCTCGGACTTGACTTTGAGTGCTGCAAATGTGGCCTCATTGATGAGAGTGCGAGCGCAACCGGAGTCAATAAGTGCCTTGACAGGCAGTTGGGGACCCCCTTTATAGTGTTGCAACACTGCGTCCACATACACCGTATTTTCTACTTCCTTCACCTTTGTCGGTTTCGTAGGTTTTGCAGGAGAAACTGCGGGGGTCTGTGGGGACGTCCCATTCGCCACAGACTGTGACCGGTTATTAGACAGGTCAAGAGGCGAGTCCAGGTTTAGCGCTGGGGTATCTTGGAGATGATCCCCGTCTGAAGATGGAGAAACGTCCCCCACTGGGGCACTTGTAATCCAGGACCCGGAGGGGTCTGCAGAAGTGGGAAGTGCAGAGGGTGTGGGCCGTCCCGGCGCTGTACTGCGGGTGGCCGCGGTGCCTCTGCATTGAGGTCTTTCCCGGTTTGGTGATAGGGCAGGAGGCGAGTCCAGGGTTAACGTTGGGGTATCTTGGAGATGATCCCCGTCCGAAGATGGAGAAACGTCCCCCACTGGGGCACTTGTAATCCAGGACCCGGAGGGGTCTGCAGAAGTGGGAAGTGCAGAGGGTGTGGGCCGTCCCGGCGCTGTACTGCGGGTGGCCGCGGTGCCTCTGCGTTGAGGTCTTCCCCGGTTTTGTGATAGGTCAGGAAGCGAGTCCAGGGTTAACGCTGGGGTATCCCAGGGAAGCTCCCCGTCCGAAGATGGAGAGTTGTCCCCCACTGGGGCACTTGTAATCCAGGACCCGGAGGGGTCTGCAGAAGTAGGCAGTGCAGAGGGTGTGGGCCATCCCGGTGCTGTACTGCGGGTGGGCGCGGTGCCTCTGCGTTGAGGTCGTCCCCGAGCCCGGGGCAACGTGTTCGGTCGAGGGAGTTTCAGGCACTGAGGGCATGCTGAAACAAAGTGGTTCGCTGCTCCGCAAACGAGGCAAGCTCCCCTTTGGAATCGGGATTCGTGATCTTGAGGGGGCCGCGCTGATCTCTGCGGGCAGGGAATGGAAGCTTTGGGGGGAGACTTCTGGCTTCCCCTCACCTTGGGTCGCTGACAAGGTAGTATCTCTGCCGAGCCGGCGAAAGAGATCTTCAGTTTGGGTGGTCTCCATGGAACTGAAGGTAGTACGGGTGCTGGTGTAGATCCAAGGAACGTGGCTCCTGGACTGTCTGGCGGTGGCAGGACGGAAGCTCTGGGGTCTCCTGGCGCCACAGGCACTGCTGGAGATACTGGTGATATGGGCGCTCCGCCCAGAGGTGCCGCAGGTTGCTGCGGTTGAGCCTGATCAGGAGACCCTGGTTGTGGAGCTGGGACCGGGCCATCCGGTTCGGCTTGTATCTGCTGCAAGCAGTTGTTGTCATGAAGCACAAAGTGCATTTGACCCTGCAAGTGGGACACCCGGTCTAAGTGTTCCTGATTGTGTTGCCGGAGCAAAACCATATCCGTGGCCGCATCACCTAAGCGACGGGGCTGGCTGATGCGGAGGTTTGCAGTCCAGAGAGTTTCCTCATGGTGCAAGTCCTCTTTGGTCCTCTCACGATCCGCTAAAACTTGGTCCGCTTCAAGTTTGGTGGTCAGGGTCGTGGTCACTAGTGGCCGAGCTTCCTGCTCCCATGCCGGACTAGGTCCGGCTTGATCCGGAAGATCCAGTTGCGGTTGGACCTGAACCGCTAAGGTCGCTGCGCTGACACCAAAAACGGGGGTCGACAGCTTAGCAATTCCGGTCATTGAAGCGGTGGTCGAGGTCATTCCGTGGAAGAGCGCAACCATCCGTTTCGGCAGTGCTTTTAACCCGGCTCCGGGAGACAGATCCACCGGGATCGGGGCGAACCACACCGGGCTCACTCGGAGAGCTCCGTAGTAGCTCCCATCCGAGTGGCAGGCGAGCCACACGGGGCTCCAGCCACGGTAAACTCACTCGAAGAGCTTTCACTTAGCTCCCATCCGAGTGGCAGGCGAACCCCCCTGGGCTCCAGCCTGACTGATGGAAAGGAGATAGCTGTCATAATGTGAGCTCTTGACCCATTAAACCAGAAATCACCACAGAGACAGTCAGAATCCAAGCAGATGGCTTTACTGATCAAATAGGCATTACAGTGCATCAAGAATAAGATGACAGCTATGAGCTGTCTTGCTCAGCATTCAGCAATATAAGGCAGAGAAATGGCGGGAGATTACAATGCATAAACATAGCGTTATTTCCCAGGAATGGCGTTCCCAGGCTTTGGTATATGAAGCCGTCCTTGAGGTCTGGACGGTTCAGCAGAGAAACGAAAGAAAACAACTGAACCGAGATAACAGCCTGACAATAAGTCTGACATCAGAAACCACAATATTCAAAAACCAGTGGGTGAACATTTCAACCTTCCAGGACATTCTGTTGCAGATTTAAGAGTAGCAGTTCTCTTACAAAGGAATTTTAAAGGGAGATTGGAAAGAGAAACTGCTGAATTACAGTTGATATTCAAACTAAAGTCAATGCATTTACCTGGGCTGAATAAAGACCTTGCATTCATGGCCCATTACCAATGCTGATTTCTCCACACCCATCTCTCCCCTGGACATCACAGACTCTTCTGCATATCACACCTAATCCCATCAAGCCTGCTATTCACATTTACATACTGTTCCTCTACTTAAAGACCGATGGATTCACATTCTAGCTGTATCTAAAGAAGTGAGCTGTGGCTCACGAAAGCTCATACCCTACCAGAAAATATTTTTGTTAGTCTTTAAGGTGCTACTGGACTCTTGTCTTTTCCAGTGACTCTTGTCGTCTCATGACATGACCAAAATACAATAGCCTCAGTTTAGTCATTTTAGCTTCTAGGGTCAGTTCAGGCTTGATTGGATCTATAACCCACTAATTTGTTTTTTTGGCAGTCCACGGAATCCGTAACACTCTCCTCCAAAACCACATTTCAAAGGAATCTATTTTCATCCTATCAACTTTCTTCACTGTCCAGCTTTCACACCCATACATAGTAATAGGGAACACGATGGCATGAATTAATCTAGTCTTGGTGCCAACATGGCTCCCTTCTAAAACTATCCTTTCCCTGGTAATTTCACATGATCCTTTGAAAAACAATTTATAATCTGCCTGGTTAGCTAACAGTCACATTCCAGTTATCAGCTGCACTATGACCCTTTATTAGTTTGCCTATTGATTTTTTCTTCACTTTCGTTATTTAAGGCAGTGGTTCTCAAAGTACTTTTCAGCTGCAGGTGTAGCCCCAAGAGCAGGTACAATCACTATGTATAGCCTCCCCCCCCCCCGTATTACTGGTATAGTATAGTGGGTAGAGCATTGACTAGGACTGGAGAGTCCCATGTTTAAATCCAGTATCTGCTATGAAGTTTGCTGGGTGACCTTGCGCCAGTCACTAGTACCTCCCAGCATTATTGTGAAGAAGAAATGGAGGGTGGAAGAGCTTAAGTTTGCCAACCTCCAGGTAGTAAATCAAGCAAAATAAAGCATCACTGTGCCTATACCACATAGGTTTGATTACTTGCTTGGGACCTTTGAGATAAGAAAGGGGAAAGCAACGGACCAACCTTAGAGATGCCCTGAACTTGTTGCTTTAACAAGTTCAGGGGGCTGCATACCGACCTGCCCAGGGCCAATTCATTTGGGGAAAATCCAAGGCTTTCCTGAACTGTGTCACGGTATGCACACACAAGAAACAGCAAGTTCTGATCCCAATCTGCTGCATAAGTCACAGCATATTTTTTCAACATGGTCCCAATAGTCTTAGTCTTTCAATCAACCCATTTGACCAGTGATAATATGCTATACTGACCCTGTGCTCTATATTAGCCAGCTTGAACACTTGTTGGACCAGTTTAGACATGAATCCGCTCCCAAGATCACTCGCTATGGTTCTGGGTATTCCATAGGAGCACATAAGAGTCAGCTGGGCTTTAGCAATGCTAGGGGCTGAAATACTAGCAAGAGGAATGGCTTCACAAAAGTGGGTACAAAAATCAATCATTGTCAGTATATATTTCTTCCCGGTTCTGGTGGGGTTCTGAAAGGGCCCAACCAGATCAATTCCCCATTTTGCAAAAGGCTCCCCCTCTATGGCAGAGGGCTGCAAAGGGTATCGTGCATGATCTCGCTCATGCCCCACCCTCTGGCACGCATCACAAGTACACACATATTTCTTAACATCTTCATACACATCAGGCCAATAGAACTCTCTAGAGATCTTTTCTAAGGTCCGTTTCACTCCAAAATGCCCACTGAATGCACACTCATGTGCCATCTGAAGCACACTGCTCCTATGAGGTTTTGGCACCATTAATTGTTTCCTAGGTGCACATTCAGGAGCTAACTCTTTGGGGTGAAATTCCCTATAGAGCAGCTCTTTTTCAAAATAAAAGCGCACCCTTCGGTCTAAAGAGGCCCTTGGCTCTCCCTGGGCTTGCTCTCTGCACCTGTCAAGAGTTTCATCTTGTTGTTGTTCATATGCAAAGCTAGTATTTTCTACTGTGAGTGGCAAAGACTCTCCCAGTTCCCTTCCCCCATTCTCAGGCTCATTTACATCTGAAGGAGAGGAATTCACAGGGCCACTCTCTTGCAAGAGAGGTTTTGTAGCCAGAATAGGTAAAGGCATTTCCCCTGCCCCCTCTCCCTCCTTTTCAGGATTCATTTTATCAATCAAATATTGCTTATAGGCGAAATCATTTCCTACAAGACACTGATGCCCACAATTTTTTGTGTGAACTAAGACAGGCACAACCTCATTCACATCTTTATAGACAATGTTTACAAAAGCAATCTTCATTGGAATTGGATCACTGGCATAAGGAGTCACCCGAAGCTGTTGTCCCTCTTTCAACTGTCCTGGTTCTAGTAAACTTTCATGAACACTACTTTCTGAACCCGTATCTCGTAACCATAAAATCTTTTTATTATTCACCTGAAGTTCGCAGCTAAAAGTCATATTGGACCAGCAGGGCTGTCTTGGGTCAACGTAGGCCATTCTCACCGGCGGCAGGCTTGCATCAGGCTGTGCAGGGGCTGCTTCTCGCTGCTCTCTCTCGGCTGTTGGTATCCCTGTTGGGGGGTTTGAAGCCGTCGCCGCGGACTCACTCCGGGCTGCGCTGGTCTCCTCTTCCCAATCTTCAGCGGCAGACTGCTGAGTTGTGGTCACTAGACGCACCTGTGGGGCAGGAGTTGGGGGGGTTGACTTTTTCTTTTCTCGTTTCTTCAATGCTGGGCAATCCAGCCTTTTATGACCTTTCTTTTTACAAAAAAAAAAAACCCACACAAGCCGGACTCGATAGACACATGGGGATGCACGGTAGCTGTAGGTGAGGCTTCCGCTGGCTTTCCCCCATGTCGTTCTTCCCCTCCTATTTTCTTACTCTGAGTTGGAGTCGGGTTCTGCTGGGGCCCTCCCGTGCTGATGGTTTTCCAAAGACACAATCTCATTGATTAACCAGATTTTTCCAGAAGATATAACAGCCTTATTTCACCATTGTTTGACAACAAGTTACTTCCTATGGGATCAAGAATTTTATGAACAGATTGATGGAGTAGCTATGGGAAGTCCACTCAGTCCAGTAATAGCAAACTTTTACATGGAATATTTTGAAAAGACAGCATTAGAATCGGCACCTTACAAACCTACAGTCTGGTTCAGGTTCGTAGATGATACATTTACTATTTGGAGCCATGGTGAAGAAAAATTAATGGACTTTCTAAACCATCTCAATAATAGCCATCCAAACATTCAGTTTACCATGGGAAAGGAAATTGAGGGTAAACTCCCATTTCTTGATACCCTTGTCATCCGTAAAACAAACTTTCAGTTAGGTCACAAGGTCTACCGGAAACCAACTCACACAGATTGCTACTTACACAAAAACTCCAACCACCACCCCCGACAGAAAAGAGGAATAATCAAAACATTAATGGACCGTGCAAGACGGATCTGTGAACCACAGTTTCTCAAGGAAGAAACTAATCATCTAAATCACGCACTGCTAGCAAATGGCTACTCCAAGAATGAAATCAGAAGGGCCATTAAACCAGACAAAAATCAGAAAACTCAGGAAAAACAGTCTCCCATAGGAAAGATATTCTTGCCATTTATTAAAGGAGTCACTGATAGGATGGAGAAACTTTTGAAAAAGCATAACCTACAAACAGTGTTTAAACCCACCAAGAAAATACAACAAATGCTACGATCAGCAAAAGACAAAAGAGACCCCCTCACCTCTGCAGGAGTATATCGTATACCTTGCAGCTGTGGAGAAGTTTACATCGGGACCACAAAACGCAGCATACAAACAAGGATAAAAGAACATGAAAGATACTGCAGACTTGGCCAACCTGAGAAATCAGCAGTGGCTGAACATGGACTGACACAAACAGGACACAGGGTCTTATTCCAAGACACTGAAAGACTGGACAATTCTACCAACTGTTTTGTCAGATTGCACAGAGAAGCCATTGAAATTCATAAACATCAGCACAACTTTAACAGAAAAGAGGAGAGTTTAAGAATGAATAAGGCTTGGCTTCCTGTTCTAAAAAACCTCCAGACTAACAAAGACAACATTCAACAATAGCCATGCAGATTAGCTTTGGATTACACACATTAACAGATCACTTCAGGATACAATGGTTCCATATTAACATACCATACCCTCATTAGCACATTATCTTGATACTTGATACAGGACAATGATTAGCACATTACTTTTGCAGGACAATACTCAGCTCAAACCCAACCCCTTTCTGACTATATATTACTCTTCCTACACACTTGACACTGAGAGACACTGTCCTTCAGTGTTACTACTCTGAAGATGCCTGCCACAGTTGCTGGCGAAACGTCAGGAAAGAAAATTCCAAGACCACGGTTACACAGCCCAGATAACCTACAAGAACCAATGAACTCTGACCGTGAAAGCCTTCGACAATACTCTTATGTCTATTCACTTGCAGCTGTTCCGCGTGATTAGCTGCGCTGGTCAGAGTCACAGGATTCTTATCCTTTACAAGGGCTGCTTGTTCTTCTGGGAGAAGCCTAAAAAATTGCTCCAGCAAAAGCAGCTCCTTTAAATTTTGGAAAGTGTGAATGTTCTCTGAGGCCAGCCATCTCTCAAAATTATGATTCAAACGAGAGGCTATTGCTGGGTAGCCATCTGTTGCATTTCGGTCGATCTTCCTAAAGGCTCTATGGTAAGATTCAGCCGACAATGCAAAATGCTGCTGAGCCAGTCTCTTAAAGGCCACATAGTCGTTTGCTGCACTGAGTGGCAAATTGCCCATAAGGTCGAGTAAACTTCCTGATATCTGAGCTCTCAAAACTCGCATCCAATGTCTGGTGGGGATATGGAAATCCAGACACGCAGCTTCAAAAAGTGAGAAGTAGGCCACAAGATCCCCATTCTCTGAGTACGGCGGCAATAAATGCCTATTGGCACGCCAGGTCGCAAGGGAATCCCTCTGGTCTCGGCCTCGGTACGGGGAAAAGTCTTCCTCTTCATCTGACGTTTAGTAGTCTCTCCGCCCGCTTCTCCACTTCTCTCGTCTCTGCCGTCGCTGCCTGGGGATGCTATGGTCCCTCTGCTCGCCTACCCCGTCATTTCCCTGCCAAGTAAGCTTCCACTCTGGTGGGGATAGGCTGTTGTGGGGGGCTTCCTCCTTAGTTCTAGGCTCGAGGGGACGAGGTCTCTCTCGGTTGCCCCACAGGGAGAGTTTCCATTGCTACTCCTCCCGTCTCTCCCAATCTCTTTGCCGGGACCTTCCCCTCTCCTCTGGGTCTCGGGGTGGGGGTATTTGTGAGTTAGTTCTAAAAGTCTTTCCCCCCCGTTCCCCAGTCTCACCAACGTAGTCTGCTGGGCTGTAGGTTGTCAGCTTCGGCTCTCGGGGCACACAGCATTCCTGCTCCCATCGTCTTGCCTCCCAGTCTCGGATTTGGATTATCGGGGACTTCGCTCTCTCCGGCTCCCTCTTCCTCTTCCCAGACTCACTGAGCTGTGAAAGGTTGCAGTCGGCTTCCTCGGTTGGCCCCACTCTCTCTCCCATTTCTGTTTCATTTCCTGCCACATTTCATCCTCTCGCTGCTGGGCACGTCGGAGTTCCTCCTCCATGGCCGCAAGCTGGGTTGAGCTGGCAGGTCGCTTAGTCTTTGCCAAGTCCGCTGCATCCGAGGGGGATGGGAGTTTAGGGCGTACGGTTGGCTCACCAATCGTGGGGTTCCAACGCCTCCGCCGGTCCGCCTCCAGCAGGTCCCATTCATCATCCGAAAGCTGTAGGAGGTCTAATCGTCCTACCTCGGTCAACGGCTTAACTTTTCTGCTGCCCCTTTCCTCAGCCAAATATCTCTGGGGTTGTTCTTCCTCCTCTTCCTCCATCCGGTAGGAAGATTCCAAAAGGCCGGTTTGGTTAACCGTCACCAGGCTGCTTTCATTCTGTTTTTCAAAAGGCAGCCTGCCAGATGCCATTGCCAAATCCCTAACTCAAAACCTCACAAAATAACAAACACTTGCTAGCCACCTCACGCTGTAATCCCAGCACAAAATTGCCTCTCGATTCTATGATTCTAAAACCTGAATGAATTTCTGATGATGAAACAGGGGTCTTCCCTCCATTTCCCAGGAAAGGTAGTAGCTAGGAAGAGATTTTTGACCTTCTCTTGTCTTCTGCAACTCTGCCACCTCCTCCTTCAAGGGGGCGTTCCCCCAGCCAGAGTCCCTGACCTGGTCAAATAGGGGGAAGGCAGCTGAGAAAGAAGAAGCAGAGGAAAGGTGGCTGGGAGAGGAAAGTATTCTCTCTCCACGGCAAATGCCACCCCCACTTCAGCCATTTTTAGAAAGGTCAACAAGGTAATTCCCTACCATCTAGGCCTGGCCTGAGCCTCCTTCTGTAACCACACTAGTGTGGACCCAGCTACACATAGAATCATAGAGTTGGAAGGGACCACCAGGGTCATCTAGTCCAACCCCCTGCACAATGCAGAAAATTCTGAAATACCTCAACCCCCACACGCCCAGTGACCCATACTTCATGCCCAGAAAATTGCCAAGGTGCCTTCCTTCTCATGATCTGCCTAAGGTTATAGAATCAGCATTGCTGACAGATGGCCATCTAGCCTCTGCTTAAAAACCCCCAGGGAAGAAGAGCTCACCATCTCCCGAGGAAGCTTGTTCCACTGATTGATTTTATTATTGCGGCAATAGCCAGATAAACTACAAACTTTATCAATTAAAATCGATTACGAATTTAAATAATTAAATTAAATTAAAACCTCTCTATACCAAATACAGATAAAGTTATAACAGTTAATAATCACGATATTCACAAGGCATAAAGCGATTAAAATCAATTAAAATCAATTAAAATCAATTAAAATCAATTAAAATCACTAATACCCTTCTCCGACCGAATTTTAATAGCTACAGAGCAATACTTGGCTACTTGCAAAGATCGCTGAGAGTCTCCCTCCCATAAGAGGAATTTAATTTTCTCTTCCTCTGAACTGGACTCCATCATGTGATTAAGAGGTGAAATTAGATTCTTACGAATTCCCTCATAAAAGGTACATCTAAATAGAACATGACTAGTGCTTTCCATTTCGCCGGATCCACAAGGACATGCCCACTTGGAACTTGGTAATTTCTTGTACTTCCCCTCCAGAATTGCTGAGGGCAAAGCCGACCCTCTAGCCAGAGTAAATGCTCTCCTTTGGTTATTTAGCACAATAGCAGATAAATATTTGGCTGGCGCTAAACAAAAGCGTGTTTTAATAGGGGCCAGGTACGCTGGGGAACTCATAAGCTCTGTTTGTCTCTCAATATCAAAGATCCTTTGTCTAATCAGGAGCTTTGCTTGATCTTTTTTTTGCTCTAGGAGGAATTGTGGTGCAAACCCTAGACTCTCCATTTTTTTTTCAGACTGCATCCACCATCTAGATCTATAATTGTCCAAACTAAGCAGTGGTAAGAATCCCTCTGATGCCTCATGGGCTTTTAACCAAAGGGAGATTGAGGCTAGAGTAATTTTTGCCTCGATTTTTAACATGCCTGTTTCCAAGCGGACCCAGGAATTCGAAACAAGGCGGGGGACTTGTAGGATCGCCCGAAGGAATTTGGATTGTACCTTCTCCAGAGGAGTATAACTGGATTTAGCTGAGCCTAAGATTGTGCCATATAGCATTTGGCTAATTGACTTAGCCTGAAAGAGTTTTAAAGCTGCCGGAATGCAAAAAGCTCCTTTCGTCCTGAAAAATTTTAATATATTATAGGCGGATCTCTCAGCGGTTAACGCCACCTGTCTATGATGTTCTGCTCGGAGGCCATTTGCCTGGAATGTTACACCTAGATATTTAAACGACATGACCTGCTCTAAGCTATTTCCATCTATCGACCAATTGTACTTTCTTCTGTGGCTCCCAAAGGCAAGCACTTTGGTTTTCTTATAATTTATATGAAGAGCTTCAGATTTACAAAAATTGGCTAGTCTCCTCAACGCTCTTCTCATGCCAACCTGGGTTCTAGAGAGGATCACAATGTCATCTGCATAGAGAAGTAGAGGGATACTATGCTGTGCTATTTTAGGGGGATGCAAATCCTCGGAACTTAAAAAGTCTACTATGTTGTTTATATAAAATGAGAACAGCGACGGGGCAAGCAAACAGCCTTGTCTAACACCTTTAACTGAAGGAATAGGATCTGTTAGACACCCGCTCCTATTACATCTTATTTTAATAAATGTCTGCCTGTGCAAGGCCTGAATAAGGAACAGAAGTCTCCTGTCTATGGAGGATTCTCCTAATTTGGTCCAGAGGCGGGTCCTGGAAACTGAGTCAAAGGCTGCTTTAAAATCCACGAAGGTGGCATAAAGGGATGTTGCTTTTTTAGAGCTGTATTTCTCTATAAGATGTTGTAGTATTATACAATGCTCCATCGTACCTCTCCCTTCTCTAAACCCTGCCTGGGCCTGTGTTATTATCATTTCCTGGGTAAGCCACGCTGTAAACTTTTCCAGGAGGTGACTGGCATAGACCTTCCCAATGATGTTTAATAAACTAATCGGTCTATAATTGCTGGGATCCTTCCTATTCCCTTTCTTATAAAAAGGAATCACCACCGCATTGTCCCAGCCCTTTGGAATATGACCTGTAGAATCTATGTAAGTAAACATAGACGCCAAAAGCGGAGCCCACCAGTCTTCATGTTTTTTAAGAAGCTCAGGTGGGATTCCATCTTCACCAGGGGCCTTCCCATTTTTAAGTCGTCTTATATGAGCTCTAACTTCAGCCTGTGTGACAGGGGGCCACTCTGGAGTCCCTGTTGGCAATTCCATAGTGAAGGTCTCATGGGGAGAGTCATTAAACAAACTATGAAAATAAGATATCCATGTTCTAGGAGAGATAACAGAATCTAGTGGGGTATAATCTGACCTAGAACGGTTCGAGGTCATGTGCCAGAAAAGTGTGGAGTTCTTATCTTTAGCTGCCTTAATCAATATTGACCATTGCTCTCTGACGAAGCCCTTCTTTTTTTGAGTAACTAAGAGCTTGTATTTCTTCTTATACAGCCTCACAGAATTTAATGCATCTTCTTTTAAGGGCTCTGGGGCTTCCAGGAAAACCCTATATATCGCCTCCAATGCTTTCTTAGCTCCTAGGCTTAAAAACCCCCAGGGAAGAAGAGCTCACCATCTCCCGAGGAAGCTTGTTCCACTGTGGAACTGCTCTAACTGTTAGAAAATTCTTCCTAATGTCTAGACAGAAATTCTTTTGATTTAATTTCAACCCGTTGGTTCTGGTCCCACCTTCTGGAGCAACAGAAAACAACTCGGCACCTTCCTCTATATGACAGCCCTTCAACTACTTGAAGATGGTTATCATATCCCCTCTCAGTCTTCTCCTCTTCAGGCTAAACATACCCAGCTCCTTCAGCAAAGCTACTCTGCTCAGCAAAGGTCGAATACTTCCTCCATCCCACTGAACCTTATTCCAATTTCAGTGGCTTTTCCCTTAAGTAGACTCACCTCAAATAACCCAGTACACCGGTTCTGTTTGTGGATGGCAATTAGGGTTGCCAACCACCAGGTAATTAGTACAGAAACAGGCTGATAACAATGTGTAATGACAATAGTATATTGAATGTAACAATGTGCTACCAAGCCAATTGCATATATACAACAAAGTATTTCTCAGTCCTGAGTATATAACAACGTGCTAACAAACCAATTGCATATATTTAACGAAGTATTTCACAGTTCTGGTACAGTAACAATCAATCTGAGGTCGATGAGGGTAGAAAGGGATACGATCGTTTCAATTCTTCCTCAATCCCGTTTCTGAACAAATATGTATATATTACAATAAACAATTTCTCATAAACATTCTCTCAAATGACTTAAACAATATAAATAAAAGAGTACTTACATATATTGGTGTCAAAATGTACTCATTTCAATGTAAGCTTCTGTAGCTTCCAAAAAACTTTCTTAGACTTTTAAGCACCACCCTTTTAGGGTGCAGAGGTGTTGATCTTTGATTGCTAACCAGCAGGTAATAGCTGGAGATCTCCTGCTATTACAACTGATCTCCAGCCGAGAGAGATCAGCCCACCTGGAGAAAATGGATGCTTTGGCAATTGGACTCTATATCATTGAAGTCCCTTCCCTCCCCAAACCCCTCCCTCCTCAGGCTCCACCCCAAAAACCTCCTGCCAGTGGCGAAGAGGGACCTGGCAACTCCAATGGCAATAGATTAAAATCTTGACAAAAACCAGGCATTTAGCAACAATTTTTTTAATTACTTATAGGCCCTTTATGGAGGCCTGTTTTCCTCACGGTCACCCCGCCGACTGCTTCGGGGCTTCCGTCTGGTTATGCATGCGTTTCCCTACGGTCTGATGTTGCCTAGCTCTCCCTGTGTGTTTCCCCATGTTTTGCCTGTGTTTTCCGAATGCTGTTTTAGCTGGAATCTGGGAAACATGGGCAAGATGCGCAGAAACACTTGGGGAGAGCGAGGCAACCCCTGGCACTCAGGGAAGGCATGCATAACCAAAAGGAAGACCCGAAGCAGTCGGCGGGGTGACCACGAGGGAAACAGCCCTGCATAAGTGGCCATAGTTAAAGATCAGGATTATGATTCTTACACACACAAAAGCTAAAGCATTCATAACTAAATCCTGTATATATATCTGCACTTGACAAATGTTTACCTTAGCAGAGGGATGGTAGGCATACTCGCTCTTTTTTTATTGACCTGGGGTGTCAAGATACAGTTGCTTTACGATGCCTTTATTATCTGCTTTGACTTCAGATCTAGTCACAACGGCTGCTAGAAGCAATAAATGTTGATGGGGTTAAGAAAGGGCAAAACCAAGTGAAACTGTGTGTGCAGACAATATTTTGTTGCCTAGAACAGTAATTAGTTTATTTGATCTGTCTTTGGACTCTGGTAAATATGGCTCAATGTCCAACTATCAAGTTGTATAATAAAAAAGTCAGAACGATTTCCAATAAATCTCTCTGCTGATGTTGAGATCACTAGAAGGCTGAAATATGGATTACACACTGGACCAAAATACCATATTAGCATGCCAAGTAGGGCTGCCAGGTCCCCCCTGGCCGCTGGTGGGAGATTGGGGGTAGGGTTGCTAGCTCCAGGTTGAGAAACTCCTGGAGATTTGGGGATGGAGCCTGGGGAGGACAGGGGCCTCAGTGGGGTACAAGGCCATAGAATCCACCATCCCCCCCAAAAAAATCAATTTTCTCCAGGGGAACTGATCTCTGTAGTCTGGAGATGAGCTGTAATAGGGGAGAAAAAGTCTGGCCTTTCTCATGGGGTGCCAGGTTTCCTGCTATAGCAGGTGATCTCCTGCTTGACTGCTCCTGGTTCCCATGAAGAGAGCTTTGACCCTCAAAAAGCTCATACCCCAAAAACTTTACTGGTCTCTAAGGTTCTACTGAAAGCTGGACAGTGAAGAAAGCTGACAGGAAGAAAATAGATTCCTTTGAAATGTGGTGTTGGAGGAGAGTGTTACAGATTCCGTGGACTGCCAAAAAAAAAAAATCAGTGGGTTATAGATCAAATTAAGCCTGAATGACCCTAGAAGCTAAAATGACTAAACTGAGGCTATCATAGTTTGGTCACGTCATGAGACGACAAGAGTCACTGGAAAAGACAGTCATGCTAGGAAAAGTTGAGGGCAGCAGGAAAAGAGGAAGACCCAACAAGAGATGGACGGACTCCATAAAGGAAGCCACAGCCCTCAATTTGCAAGATCTGAGCAAGGCTGTCAAAGATAGGACAATATGGAGGACTTTCATTCATAGGGTCGCCATGAGTCGGAAGCGACTTGACGGCACTTAACACACACACACACAAGGTTCCACTGGATTCAGCTCTAGTTGTTCTTGACAGAGTTTCAGTGAAATCCTAGAGCGTCACCCCAAAGTGATGATGTCACTTCTGGGGTCATGCTGGAAGTGATGTCATGCCACTGAACCAACAGCATTTCTATGTCTCTGCCCCCTCAAGCCTCCAGCCAGTTGCTGGTGGTCAGCTGCCGGCTTTATCTTCAAATGCTGTGGAAACTTGCTTTCCACTTACAGGGAATTATTAATGAGAGGTAACCGTGAAAACATGATCCCTTCCCCGCAGTCTGAATTGGCACCCTCCATTTTACCACCTCAGCACTAAGGCTAAGGTCCTATTTGTGTGTGTGTTTACTGAGCATAACATAGTAGAACTGTTTGACATCAACGTTGTCTAAACAGAATTATAGTTGCTGAACAAATTAAGAGATGAACACACGAAGCTGCCTTATACTGAACCAGACCCTTGGTCCATCAAAGTCAGTATCGTCTACTCAGACCGGCAGCGGCTCTCCAGGGTCTCAGGCGGAGGTCTTTCACATCACCTGCTTGCCAATCCCTTTTAACTGGAGATGCTGGGGACTGAACCTGGGACCTTCTGCATGCCAAGCAGATGCTCTGCCACTGAGCCACGGCCCCTCACCCCATACTTGTACTTGTAATACTTGTAACCGATTGCAGCTGAAACATTTGTCGGATGCAAACACTGGTCACAATCAAGATAGCCCTCTTATACACAATCAAGATGTGTACATGAACACTTATACAGTCCTGCCCTTTAAATCAGCAAAGAATAGGCCATGGCAGGATATTAATACAGCACACAGCAGGCAGAGTCCTTAGCAATGTGTAGAACAGGCTGTCCAGATGTTCCTTTCTGCCCATGCACACTGGGAGCCTGCCAGCCACATGTATTGGGAGCGTGCGGGTCCCGGTGGTACACCCAATACATTCCGTTACTGTCACAGGTGAATGGCGCAATGCATGTATGACGATCCCCCTCCTGTCTCCCCTTTTGTGCTGAGGGAGAGAGAGGGACTGCTTGATCGTTTGCCAGAATTCATATTTGTATTAATTTTCTCCTTCCTAGTTCCCCCCTGAAGGCAATGAGTCACCAGAGGCTTTTTCAGGTTAACAAACAAGAAACAGAAATTTATTGAACAATGTACAAAGGAAACTGTATGTAGGAAACTGTATGGAGGGGAAACTGTATGTAGGGAAGAGCATAGAATCAGAATAAGTTTATAAGTGTCACTTCAGAGAAGGCATATATCTTGGTACAGAATTACAGTTCTTAGTTTCAGTTCACTACTTTAATCTGTCTTTGGACGCTGGTAAATTCAGTTTACAAATTCATCTTATTGATGTTACAAACCAGACTCTGCCGCCTAGCTATCAGGAAAGGTAGAGATTATCCAACCTCTCTTTCCCAGAGAACCCAGAAGTATGGAGATTCCTCCTCGAATCTCTCTTCCTGTTCTCGCTGTAGAACGGACCCCACTCCAGTGGCAGAAATTCCCCAAACAACACCCTATAGTTGGAATATCTCCTTCCGACCTCGTAGTGACTTGAGAAAGGGCCCTTTTCCTCCCAGTCTCCACCTGTCACTCCGCAGGATTTGTTTTTCACCAGCTTAGGCCAACCTGAACCCGCAGGTTCTCAGAGTCAATCGCAAGTTCTCAGAGTCAATCGCAGGTTACCAAAGTCAGAAGCCTTTCTTTCTGTCCGAACTGAGAGAGCGAGCTCCTTAGCGCCGCTCGCTCCCTCTCTCTGAGCTTCTCTTTGAGTTTGTCCCCCCCCCCTGTGTCCGTCACAGCATGGATATTCCATGTGGGCACAGCTTCCCTTCACACAAAGCAAGGGGGTTATGGTTTTTCGTGAGCGGAAGCTGTCCCCGCATGGAAAAGCCACGCCATTTCCCACTTCACATGAGAGGCTGTCAGCACATTTCGGTCGCATCCCTAGCACCTGGGCGCTCCCACGACACTCAGCCGACCAGTGGTGGATCTACTATGAAACAAATGAAGCTTAAGCTTCAGGGGCCCTAATTCTGGAGGGGCCCCAAAGCAATTTTTTTTTAATGAGTGCATTTTTTTAACAAAATCAATGGAGTTTTTTTAAAAAGTGCTTGTTATTAAAATACATCTATTTTAGTGATTGAAGCATAAGTGAAGTGCCTGGTTGTCTTACAGAGTCCAATGAAGACAACTAGGAGGAGGTTAAAAAGAGCAACAGTTCTTTATTTAGCGAAACACAGACCTGGGGGTGAAATAACCCACAAATAAGATGCAGAGTTACTCACCCGAGAAACAAAGGAAAGTCAGTATCATTTATGCATTCACATGGGGCAGACCCATGGCTGCTGACAAGCAGATTGATACACAAAAGCACCAATGCACATTAGGCGTCTACTTCACTCTAATCAGCATAGCCATAGATATTGCCCGAAGGCGTCACTTAGTGAGTGCCTGATCTTGTGAGCTCGGTAACCAGAAACCACATTCCTGAAGATGAACGTAATTCAGAGCTCTCTACTGGTGAGAGGCCGTACCAGGCACAGAGAGCATGATTTGTTGGTTCATGGCTCCCAGATGCCAACTTCCCCAAAGCTTCCATGTGTGCGCGTATGAATATATAGTGTTCTAAACCAGCCCTTATATCTGGGCATTACATAAGCCGGTGGGTTGAAGTACTTAATATTGACCATAGAATATGCTGTAATAACCATTTCATATGGCCTGCCCTATCGTTGCTGGTTGCAAAGGGGCCCCCATAACAGTTCAAGCTTCAGGGTCCCAAAAATGCCACTGCAGCCGACAGGCTCCTGGTTCTGTGAACAGACTGCAATGTAATGTCTCAGAGGGCTACAGTGAGGGGGAGATGGTATAGGTATGTGTGTGTGTGTGTGTGTGTGTGTGTGTGTGTGTGTGTTACAGACATAGAAATGTTACAAGCGTGTTATTTCCACTTCGGAAAGGCTGGAGGGCAGGCTGGAGAGAACTGCCAGCTCGGCCGCCTCCAAGCCTTTAGCACCTAGGAGCGGGAACACCTGTCTGTTCATATCTTCCAGCTGCTGCCTCAGGGATTCGTAGATGCAAACGTATCGACTGGTGACATCGACGGCGTTTGCCTTCGCCGCCAGAGTGCCCACGAAGTGTGAGCAGCGCCTCAGGGCTTCTTGCATGTTCAGGGTCTCCTGGTGAAACGTCCGCAGCTGCTGCTTCTCTCTTTCAATGGCTTTGACCCTCCTCTGGCTTTGCTGGATGCTGGCCTCCTTTTCTGCCAGCTGCCTGGCGCACATCTCCACTTCTCTGTAACATGTTTGCTCGTTTTCCCTGCACTCATCTATCATGTCCTCAGCAGAAGCGGCTCTTTCCTCAGCTTTCTTCATAGCTCTGTGCGCATGAAAAGCCACGACACCTCCTAAAAAAAGTAAATAACAACACAAGAGAATCCACGTGGTGTAGTGGTTAAGAGTGGCGGACTCTAATCTGGAGAACCGGGTTTGATCCCCCACTCCTCCACATGAGCGGCGGACTCTAATCTGGTGAACCGCGTTGGTTTCCCCACTCCTCCACATGAAGCCTTCTGGGTGGCCTTGGGCTAGTCACAGTTCTCTTAGAACTCTCTCAGCCCCACCTACCCCACAAGGTGCCTGTTGTGGGGAGGGGAAGGGAAGGTGATTGTAAGCCAGTTTGAGACTCCTTAAAGGTAGAGAAAATCAGGGTATAAAAACCAACTCTTCTTTTTATGAAGCTTCCTTTTGTGTGTGTGCATACGATACGCTATATCCAGTTGGCTATAACCTCTTTGCCAAGAGAAGCAGACAGTCTCCTTCATACCAATTGCTACAAGAGCTGTTAGCTACTGCTCATTTACTCAAGGTAAATACTAAAGGGTTCATTTAGCAGTATCCATCCAGTAATTTAAAATGAAAACTGTACGGGAATATCTGTCGCACAGAGGGTTGCCAACCTCCAGGTACTAGCTGGAGATCGCCTGCTATTACAACTGATCTCCAGCCAATAGAGATCAGTTCACCTGGAGAAAATGGCCGCTTTGGTAATAGGACTCTATGGCATTCAAGTCCCTCCCCTCCCCAAACTCCGCCCTCCTCAGGCTCCGCCGCCAAAACCTCCCACCGGTGGTGAAGAGAGAGACCTGGCAACCCTAGACACACAGAAACTGACTGAACAGGAATTCTAGAGTTGGATCCTGGGGTGGAAGCCGGCCTCCACTGCTATGTGCTAATGAAGGCAAACAGGGCACCCTGACCCCCAGGCATAAGGAGGTCGTGGCAGAGCCGTACACTCAGCTGCCGAGTGGCTAGTGGAACAAGGTGCCAGGAAGTGATGTCATCAGACCATTCTTGCACCAGGTTTAAGACTGCCAACCTCCAGGCGGGACCTGGAGTTCTCCTGGAATTACAACCGATCTCCAGACCAAAGAGATTAGTTCCCCTGGAGAAAATGGCAGCTTCAAAGAGCTGGTAGTGAATTTGCCCCTTTCTGCATGGGGAAACCCCCCCTGCCTCCGGCCCCCAGGCAGCAGCTGGAGAAAATGGAGTAGGAGAAGGCACTTGCTGCGGCACTGCAACGCGTCTTCTAGTGCCATGACCAGAAGTGACTTCACACAGGACTGTGATGCTCTATTGATCCCCTAAAACTCTATGGTAAAATGCCAGGCCCTGCCCCCAAAGCTCCAGGGGTGCTTCTGTGGTGAATAGTTATAGAAGCTGAGATATTTCCTACCCCATGAGCCACTGGAACATTCCTTTATGCCAGAGAATACTAGAAACTGTAGTTCTGGTAATAAGGCCAAAATTAATTACTCGAGTAGATATGGTCTGTAATTATTGTAACATCAGTGGGCCCAGTGGCCCACCTCCCAATGGGCTTTTCAGCCTTCTCTTTTTCCTCATATCAAAGTTCCTGTTTCTTCGGTATTTTTTTTTAAAGTTCCGCACATGTTTTACTCCCTCTAGTGGTTGATTCAATATAGCCGAAGATTAAATCTAGTTTATTTTCCTGCTGATTTGAGCAGCAGCATTAAAACTCTTGATAAAATCAGGTGCTCCCTCCTAGAGGTGCTCCCTCCTAGGTGCTCCCTCCTAGAGGGAGCAAAACATATGTGGAACTTTTAACCACCCCCATCCCCCCGATAAAACAGGAACTCCGAGATGAGGGAAAAGAGAATTCGGATTTTGATGCCACCCAAAAACCACTCACCAATTACTGTCCCCACAACCGGGATCCACATGGACCACAGGGCAGAACTTTTCCTTTTCCGCTGCCTTTCCACTTCATTTTCAGTGAACCACTGATCTTTCCGTATGCCTTCCTTCCGGGCTCTCTCCCCTTTACGGTTCATCCTGGTCTTCTCTAGCAATATTTCCAAGTCTTCCAAGTGGGCTCTTAATGCGGCAAGGTCCTCATCTTTTTCTTTCTGCTCGTCTGCTAGTTTTTTCCTCGAAGCCATCATCTCTAAGCTCTCGGAATCTACCTTCTCCAGCACCCATTGAGTCAAGTCTTCTGCATTGGCTAGTTCAGTGGAAGCTTTCTTAATATGTTCCCTTATCTTGACATAAACGTTGGGGTCTTCTTGCCCATTGATCATGCTCGCCAAAGATGCCAACTCGCATATTCCTCTTTTGAAGTGCCGCCTGACGGTTCTTTCCAAACCCCTGTCTCGTACGCTATTTGTTGAAATTGCCATGAATAACTTGGTTGAAAACCAATTCGCCTCGTCTGGAAGGACAGGAAAAGATAAGGTACAGACAGAGGTTAATATAGAAGTCCGTTTACCAAGTGCAGTGCTGGTGCAAGAGTGTTATTATTTTACTATGGTATATTATTATGCTATTACGTTATATTATTATGTTATTATTTCAGACATTTGTATAGCACATCTCCATGGTGGTGTAGAGAAGAGGTACACAGGATAATAAACAACAAAAGTAAAGCGATTCCACAATAACCCAGCATAAAATAAAATAAAAATAGCAAACACTAGAAAAACCAGCAACATCACTGCAACCTGCACTGACTGCATTGTTTGCGACTTCTGTAATTCCATTTTATGCATTAGTTTTAGAGGGTAGCCATGTTGGTCTGCAGTAGAACAGCTAGATTCGAGTCCAGTAGCCCCTGAGAGACCATCTTGTTGGTCTCAGAGAAGAAGAAGGAGGAGGAGGAGGAGAGTTGGTTTTTATATGCCAACTTTCTCTACCACTTAAGGGAGAATCAAACCGGCTTACAATCACCTTCCCTTCCCCTCCCCACAACAGTCACCCTGTGAGGTAGGTGAGGCTGAGAGAGTCCTAAGAGAGCTGTGACTAGCCCAAGGTCATCCAGCTGGCTTCATGTGTAGGAGTGGGGAAACTAACCCAGTTCACCAGATTAGCATCCATTACTCATGTGGAGGAGTGGGGAATCAAACCCGGTTCTCCAGATTAGAGTCCACAGCTCCAAACCATCGCTCTTAACCTGACTACACCATGCTGGCTCTCTAGGGTGCTACTGGACTCCAATCTAACATTTCCTTCATGGTTTGGCACATCATGTCTAATACGTTTTTCCATTGTTTCTGATCTTTGTAATCCTAGTCCTGTTGCATTTCTTATTAAATGTCCTTCTATTTGATTGCATTGACTTACACTGTGTAGTCCGCCTTGAGTCTCAGTGAGAAAGGCTGGCAATAAATTAAGTAAATAAAATAAGCATTAAAAAGCAGTATTTTTAAAACCAGGTGAGATAGAAAAAATAAGAAAAAATAATAACCAACAGGGGGATAATCATCGACCACATTAACTAACAGCCAGCTGGCAAAATAATTAGTCTTGGCTGCAGGGAGAGGGAAAGGACATTCCAAAGGCAGGGGCAGTCACTGAAAAGGCCCTCCATTTCACGACTTTCCATTTCGCTTCTGAAGGCAGAGGAAAGGCCCATGTTCATTACTGCAGTGCTCAGGCAAGACTGTATGGGAGCAAGCTGTCGTTGAACTACTCTGGCCCCAATCTGTATATTGTACTTTGAATCAGCACCTTGAATTGGATCCAGAAACAAACAGATAGTCAATGCTGATACTCAAGTACAGGTGTTGCATTCATCTGCCTGTAGTCCACTGCAGCTAGCAATCTTGCTGCTGCATTCTGATAATAATTGGACTTTTCAGACCATCTTCAAGGGCAGCGCCGTGTTGAGTACATTGCTTGCTTTCTGTACAAGTACAGAGCCCCACTGCTGTTATGTTTAGGAGCTCCACGTAGATGTGCTTCACTACCTTATGATTTTCCATTCCACCACCACTAGGAAGAGGAAGTAGGGAAATGAATAGGGTTGCCAACCTCCAGGTAATAACCTAAACAAGCAGACCTATGCTGTATTTAGCAACCTCCAGGTAATACCTGGAGATCTCCTGCTATTACAACTGATCTCTAGCCGATAGAAATCAGTTAACCTGGAGAAAATGGCCACTTCGGCAATTGGTATCTATGGCATTGAAGTCCATCCCCTCCCTAAATCCTGCCCTCCTCAGGCTCTGCTTGAATTCATGCATGCCCTCTATTAAGTTTGCGGGACGTTGCAGTCCTATGGAAATCCCCTTCCTTGATACTGTGGTGTTCAGACAACAAGATAGCTCCTTGGCAGTTTGTTTATATAGAAAATCCACTGATAGGAATTCTCTTCTGCATTTCAAATCACATAACCCATGTCATCTTTGACACAATTTACCGTATGGACAATTCCTTAGATTGAAACGGAATTCATCTACTTTGCATAATTTTGATGCAGCCGCATGGAATTTAATCGTGGCTTTATGACAGAGAGGATATCTGAATTCAGTTATTCAGAATGCTAAAGAGAGGGCTAGTGTAATGGATAGAAATATGTGACTTAATTCACAGTGTAAACCAAAATCAGATTCGATGGTGGCTATGTTACAGTACACACATTTGTCCCACTTTATACAGAAGATAATTAGGAAACACTCACATGTGATTCAGGGAATCCCAGGGTGCCATAATCCTTCAGCTTTGGGGCTGCAGAAAACTACTGCTCTCAGGGACATACTTATGCACACTGATGTGCTGATGCATAAAGTTGAGAATCAACTGAGAGGGCATTACAAGTGTAATTGTTCTGTATGCCCTTTGGCGTTAGATGTTAACGAATTTCAAAGGGTGGATTCCAACTTTAGGTTCAAATTACAGTCCTTCACCAATTGTAATACCAAATGTGTTGTTTATTGTATTTTATGTCCCTGTAATTTATTGTATATAGGTTCCGGTAAAAGATCCATACGTACAAGAACAATAGAGCATTGTTCCCGTATTAGGTCCCTTAATAGAGAAGCTCCTCTTGTTGAACATTTTATCAAGATGAAACACTCTGTGTTTGATTTTAGATACTTTGTGTTATGGCATTTAAAATCTTGCAAATATTACACCCCAAATGTACAGAGAATAAGTCTGCAAAAAGAAGCCTTTTTAATACATTTGTTAAAGAACATAAGAACATAAAAAAGGCCCTGCTGGATCAGACCAAGGCCCATCAAGTCCAGCAGTCTGTTCACACAGTGGCCAACCAGGTGCCTCTAGGAAGCCACAAACAAGACGACTGCAGCAGCACCATCCTACAGTTAAAGACTGTAACCCCTCATGGATTAAATGCAGATCAGGACCTGTCTTGTTCTCTTTGAAATGGTTAGCTGGATGATGAGTCATTCTCCTGTAATGTAGATGACTGTTCCCTTAATGACTCACCTGTAATCAATTAGCAGATGCCTTTAGTTAGCTGCAGTCCTTAGAAGTGCTTTTCATTATAGTATCCTGTTTGGAAAGTTGTGAATGAGTCACAGGATTGTGAATGCTGTGTGTAAGCTATGGGCTACTATGGCAAGATTTAAGTAAGACTGTTCTTGTATATTTTGACAGCTGGTACTATGGAACCAGTTATGGGGAGATGTATTTTGTTGATATTTTGTTTTATATTGGATATAGCACATGTATATTAGAAGCTATTTGGAACTGAAGAAGTCACATGATGAAACAGATTGTTTCTAGAAGACCTTCTTCTGTTTGGCATTTTCTGTGATGTGCTTGTCGTCTACTCCACAACGTGCTTTCAGCAAAAGGACTATATGACATCACTTTCATTTTGGAACATTATTCCTCTTGATGTTTTTGTGATGTGTTGGTTGTGATATTTACTTTTGTATTTACTTTTTGCAATTATTTTTGTTTTGAAACACGATATTTTGATCTTGTGAATCTTTATTTGGTCTTTCCAGTGTTTATTACAGTATTCATTGTAACTATTATTGCAACAACTAGACAGTTCATTCAGATATTCTTATTTATTGGATGGTGGCCTGCCTATGTTATTTTACATTGTATTCACATTCTAACATAGTGGTGCTGATTTTGTATACTGATTCAGATAAAGGCATCTGCTAAAGAAACCCTAGGTTAACTTTTTATCTCAGATCATTAATCTCCTGGCAAGAGATAAGCCACAGTGTTTTTCTGTTTATTTGGGGCACAGAACACAAGTAAAAACATTACTTGCTGTTGCTTCTATTTTATCTTTTTTATTAAAATATATCTATTTGCATCTTCAACATTAACTGACTTGAAAATATACACAACAGTATTCATTGATTTTACATAGATAATTAAAAGAAAGCAATTACTCAAGTCTATTAAAATGCCTTAACCCAAAATAAGCAGATCACAAACATGGCACCCCTTAAAAAAAAGCTGATAATAAATCCAGACTCCTATATTTATAGGCTTTCAAAATTATCTTCCAAAATCAACAGTCCCACTTAATAAGGGAGTACATTCTTGGCTGAGAGTTGCCAACCATCTGGAAAACAATGTCCTGCCCCTTTAACAGAAGCTTAATGGGATTTTATTTATCTGGTGATGTCATTTGCCCATTTTCACACAATGTCAGGCCTGTGTTCCAGTTGCTTTCGTTTCCTTTCGATTCCCACTGATCAGGCTCAAGGACTGTTATGCATACCGAACTGCCTTTGAAGCTGTGTGAACCACAGTAGTGTTTGGGTTCTGTAATCTCTTGTGTTTTTTTCATGCTTTTATATTACCAAGTTCAAGCCAGCAACTGTCATTGCTGTCACCTTTTCCTTTATGCTCTGTTAACCTATTTTGACCAGTAAAAACCAGCTTCTTTGGACCTGACTGTCTCTGAGGTGGTTTTTGGATTCAGATTTGGGCCAAGGGCTTACATTGTGACAGCAATCACAATCTCTTCCTGTCAGGCTGGAGCCCCGGAGGGTTCGCCTGCCACTCGGATGGGAGCGCGGGAAATGCTCTCCGAGTGATTCGTGGCTGGAGCCCCACGCGGCTCGCCCCAGACCCGCCGGATTAGGCCCCCGGGTAGCGGGTTCCGTCTAAGAACCCTGGAAGACGATCCCGACCTCGCACGGGATGTGGTAGCTGAGCTACGTAGGACTGGCACAGAAGTTAGTCGCCTTAATGGATTAATACAGACTCAGTGGCGTTCTTTAACGGCAACCCCCTGGATGTCCGACGTTGAGGATGACAACACCCGTTTAGACCTCCATGCCCTGGATCAGTTGGTGGAGGATGCTCAGTCGGCGGCTGAGGATTTACAACTGCTAACTGACTTGTTAGACGAACTTGTTGCTCGCGGAACCCTTCCTGACCTGTCCGTGGTCCCAATCCGTCCTACTAACATAGCGACCCCGGTCACACCAGCTCCCGAACTGTGTCTGGTTGAAGCGAGAGCGGTAGCCGCGCGAGTGAATGACCTGCTCCAAGGCCACACTGCGGCAACTATCTCGGTGGCGGAACTTACTCGACAACTCACCCCCGACTTCAGCTCCACTGCTGCGGCCTTGGCGGTACTGATCCAGCCGCTGCTGGACCTGAACGATGACCGTGTGGAGTTACTCTACACTTTGGAAAAGGAGGCGCTTCCTCTCGTTACCGCGAAACTGACCGCCCAACTGGCAGCCGAACTGGAACTAGCTGAATGTAAAAAGGCGGAAGACCAAGCACGAGCAACGGCTGAAGCCGTAGCAAGGGCCCGGGCAGAGCAGGAGGAGAGGGAACGTCTCGCCCGGGAACAGGCGCGCAGCGGTACGCGCCCCCGACAGCCCAGGGGTTTTGACTTGCCTCCCCTGTTTATGCCATCCTACGTTCCGGCGCGTAGTGTTCAGTGCACCCGCAGGCTGATGGGAACTTTACCCGAGGACACTTCCGATGAGGAGGACTTGTATACCGAGGAACCTCTCTGGGCCAGCGGTTTGTGGTCCAGCCAATCCCGCCGGATTAGTGGCTCGGACAATGAGATATTTTTGCTACATAACCAGAATATGGACCTTTTAGAACAGGTAGCACGTTTGCAAGACCAACTGACTTTACTACTCCAAAACAACGACCGGTTACAACAGGCTCCCACGGTGCCTGTTGCTCCCGCTCCTGGGATACCGCCACAGCTACTGCAACAACCAGCTGCTCCGGTTGGAGGCGGAGGTCCAGCCGGAGGGGGTCCCGCGGCACCTGATGGAGGCGGGGGCCCAGCGGGAGGGTCTGGTCACGCCTGTAATACCGGGAGGTGGTCCAGCAGCGCCTGGAGGAATTCCCACTGCCCCGGGGGGAGGTCCTATCGCACCCCTGTTTCCAGCTCCCGGATACCCCCGAATGCCACCATGGAGACCGCCAAAACTGAACATTACCTATGACAGCTCTGTGGAAACCTTACCCCGCTTTATACATCATGTGGATAGTTATATGCGGGAGCACAGACAATTCTTCCCAACCGAAGAGAGCCGCGTTCGCTTCGTGGCCTCCTTGTTAACAGAAAAGGCGGCTGACTGGATGATTCTCCAATTTGATACACGGTCTCGTTCCATTCGCTCCCTCAACAACTTCATGACTGCCTTACGACAACGCTTCAAGGATCCCTTCATGGGAGAGAGAGCCAAATCCGAACTTTTACAACTCAGGCAAGGCTCCTCTCCAGTTCGAGAATTCGCGGATGAATTCCAACGACTCACTAGTAAAATTGTAGACTGGCCAGAAGCGACTCTTATCCATCACTTTCGAGAAGCATTGCTCCCCGATATTTTGAATTGGTCATATATGCGAGGTGATCCCGACACTCTGGAAGATTGGATCTTACTAGCTGAGGAAATTGAAAGCCGCCGCCGGTTTGTCTTGCTTGTCCAGAATAGAGCGAAAGAAAAGGGGGGACAAAAACCGCCCACCAAACCTGTGGCTCCTACCCCGCGAAGACCGACCCGACCACCTTTGGATCGCAAGTCTCGTTTCCAAAGAGGATCTTGTCTAATATGCGGGGGAATGGGTCACTTCGCAGTGGCTTGTCCTCAACGCCCGGAGGCCACTCACCCCAGCATGCCACCCTGAGCTCGAGGGAGACCTCAACGCAGAGGCACCGCGGCCACCCGCAGCGCAGCGCCGGGACGACCCACACCCTCTGCACTTCACGTTGAGGAATCAGCTAACCTCTCTGCACCAACCGACCCCGCCGGGTCTTGGATTACAAGTGCCCCACTGGGGGACAACTCTCCTTCTTCGGATGAGGACAATCAATGGATCTCTCCGGCTCTAAACCTGGAAACCCCTCTTGATCTGTCAAAAAACGGATTCGGTCTGTGGTGAGTGGAGCGTCCCCACAGACCCCGGCAGAATCTCCTGCTAAGCCCAAAGCTCCCGTCAAGGTGAGAGAAGTGGAAACCACTGTTTATGTAGACACAGTGTTACAATACTATAAAGGGGCCCCCCAACTGCCTGTCAAAGCACTCATTGACTCCGGCTGCGGCCGCACATTAATTAGTACAGCCACATTTGCAGCCCTCAAAGTCAAATCCGAAGCTTTGCCAGCTCCTGTCCAATTCGCCCAGATGGATGGGAGTCATTTTAAAGGGGGGCCAGTCGATCATCGCACTAGGGGAGTAGCGATGGGTATTGGTTCTCATTGGGAACAAATAGACTTTACCATAGCTCCCATCCGATTTGAAGTTGTCCTAGGGATTAATTGGCTTAAAGGTCATAGTCCCTATATAGACTGGGAAACTGATACTATTACCTTTGCCAATCCCAAGTGCGACCAGCACTGACGAGAAGCCGCGGTGGTACCTCCACCCGCTCCGGCATTAACCTCCAATATAGCATCGCCAACGCCTTTGCCCGAAGCATACAGAGACTTTGCGGACGTTTTTGATGTTAAAGAATGCGATGCTTTACCACCCCACCGTACCACAGACTGTGCAATTGAAGTGGTAAAAGACTGTACCCTAACCAAAAGCAAGATTTACCCCATGAGCGTTTCCGAACGCGCTGTGTTACGTGACTTTCTGGATAAAAATCTTGCTCGAGGGTTCATTCGGCAATTGAACGCTCCCAACTCAGCCCCTGCATTCTTTGTTCGGAAAAAGGAGGGTGACCTGCGTTTATGCATTGACTTCCGAAAGCTTAATGCAGTTACCCAGGCCAACGCTTACCCCATACCGTTGATTTCAGATATTTTGGGGCAATTACAGGAAGGACGCGGGCTTACACACATTAAGCCTCTATTAAAGGAACAAGACATTTTCCTCCTAGCCAGTTAGCAACTGTAGGCTAACTACTTCTCATAATTTCAAACACAATACAAGGCTATCAGAACTCAAATATCTTCATAAAATATACAAATGCTCAATACTTTTTATCACAACAAAGAATATTAAAAATAATGATCACGTGTTTTGCATGCATATGATTATCTGTTAGCCTCAACCATTACACTCCATTTTATTAATGAATGATCTCCATCCTATGAATTAATGATCTCCGAAATGTCCAATCTTTAACAGCCTTGCTCAGGTCTTGCAAACTGAGGGCCATGGCTTCTTTCATTAAGTCAATCCAGCTCATTTTGGGTCTCCCTCTTTTCCTGCTGCCTTCAACTTTTACTAGCACTATTGTCTTTTTGGAATGTCTTTATTTACACACAAATTATTTCTTTGGGGTATGGCCTCTATCTTCTCTGGCAAGTATAGAGAAATTATTATTTTTAAGTCAGATATATTCCTGTCATTCAAAAGAGAATATAAAGCAAGGGAATTAAAACCATACTGTGTTGGATATTTAATGTCTATACTAGTTCTGGTCAATCATTATGATTTTGGCATTTTACACACATTTCTCAATATGCGTCATAGCCATTTTTAATGTATTTTTCCAGCTTTGGTATGCACAGACACATACCCTAAAAAAAACTTGGCTTCCAATCACACAAATCAAACTGGAAAATACATGCATTAAACTTTTCACACGCAATGGTGACCGTGCATATCAGGAGGATGGTGGGAACTATACACCATTTATATATGGTTGGAAGATAGGGTTGCCAGCTCTGGGTTGGGAAATACCTGGAAATTTTGGAGGCGGAGCCTGAGGAGGGCAGGATTTGGGGAGGGGAGGGACTTCAATAGGGAATAATGCCATAGACTTCACCTTCCAAGGCAGCCATTTTCTACAGGGGAACTGATCTATCACCTGGAGATCAGTTGTAATAGCGGGAGATCTCCAGCTACTACCTGGAGGTTATCAAAAGCAAACAGCAACTACGGCTCTAATATAAGATAATTATTTGTATGATCATGGTCCTAGAAAACCAGTATTTTAATATGCTAATGACACACACACTTTAACATATTACAACCTTCCAACATGCAAAATACATACTCAGATTGATTCTAATAACTATCTAACCATAAATCACAAAAATCCCAATATGAACTTCAATTAAGTTCCTCATAATCAAAGCTCTATTCCTTTTTTTAAAAATAATTTTTATTGAATTTTTAACAAACCATACAATGTACAAAAGAAAAAAAGAAAAAAAAGAAAATACAATACTATCAAAAAAGGGGAAAAAAAGAAAAAAGAAAAGTGCAGAAGGGTATTTATACAACATCAATATTCAATACAGTCATCAATTTAAGTAATCAAAAATACCCTTTCCCCCACCCACCAAAAAAACAAGTGACCCATCACCAGACTTCCGAAGAAGTGTCTGGTAGTTTTATTAATCAACTGTCTGAAGTTTAATTTTGCTTAAAGAATTATTTTCTATAACTCACTAAATAACATCCTAAGATCCATTTTTGCCATCTTATCCCAATATGAGGTGGCCTTAGACCATGTTTGTTTAAATTCTTCCATATCATTTCCATGCAGAAATTCCGTTAATCTGGCCATCCTCATATATAACCATAATTTCTCTCTTGTATATATCAAAGCTCTATTCCAACTTCGTTCGTAGTCCTTAAAGAGCCAGAAATATTTTTTTTCATCCAACCTTAACACTGAAGGGCTTGTCACTGTATGAACCCACAGCAAGTCCAAATAGCAAATTGAATTGTGTTGCGAGATAGGAGTCTGGTATTTCCTATTTCAAATAAGATTTCTTCAGCTGCAATCCAAGTGAAATTGACAAAATCGCCATTCCATTGTCACAGGCGATGATTCATATTGAATCATATTGAAGTTGGAATACAGCTTTGATTATGAGGAACTAAGTTGAAGTTTATATTGGGATTTTTGTGGTTTATAGTTAAGATAGTTATTAGTTTTTTGTTTTTTTAATTTTTTATTGTTTTTATAGGGTACAGAAAAGTGGGGGGAAAGGGGGAAGGATAATCAAAGTGCGTTCATTTCCATTTTCACCGGCGTACGGATTTTCATCATCAACATACATATCTTAATCTTTCTTTTATCTATTATTACTACTGTTTCATAAATACATCAGTTCTCTTATATCATTATTAATATTTCAGATATTTTTCTTTAGATAAAATAAAACTTATAGAAGACTCTGACTCAAATACTTATTTATGAGCTACTATATTTATCATAAAACGCTTGCCATTTCTGCATATGTTCTTCAATCATCTCTTGATATAGCATAGTTGAATGTTTTGACATCATTGCATATTCATGCATTTTTGTAATCCACATCTTCAAGTCAGGTAGATAGTTATTAGAATCAATCTGAGTATGTATTTTGCATGTTGGAATGTTGGAATATGTTAAAGTGTGTGTGTCTTTAGCATATTAAAATACTGGTTTTCTAGGACCATGACCATACAAATAATTATCTTATATTAGAGCCGTAGTTGCTGTTTGCTTTTTATAGTCAACAACATATCGCAGCACGATCTTGCTGTTTTTTGACCACCTGGAGGTTGGCAAGTCTATTGGAACACCAAAATCATAACAACTGAGCAGGGCTACTGGGTTATATGTCAGACGTGCGCCAGTCTAGGCAAACTGATCTTCCTGCCATGTGGTCATCTTTTTTATCCCTTGGCGCACTGCACCTCCAATAATCTCCTTGACTCCCTGGCTCACAGGGGGCAGCAGGACCTTTAGCTCCTTGTCGATGGTCCTCATCCTAGCATCTACTTTACTATCGAACTCTTTCTTGTTCTTCTTCACCATGTTACAGATGGCCTCACTGGCTTCTTTGCAACCGGCTATCAAAGCCTGGCGCTCAGAATCAAAACCTGGGTCTGAAGGTTTCAGCGTGATAAGCCTTCCCAGACTGCTGACACGATCCATCAGGTGTTTCCCAGACACTTCAGTGTATGTTGTGGCAATGGTGTGCACCAGGTGGGCCACACTGGAAGCGCTGAACACTTGGCTGTAGATCATATCCTTCTCGAGGGCGGTGAACGAATAGCCTTTAATCCTCAGTTCAGCAGAACCTGAAGCAGACGCTACAAGATCGTCAATGTCTTGGCTGAGGCGGGCGTCAATGACATTGGAGATGGCTTGGAAGAACATGACCATCTTCTCCCATTGGATCTTCACCTTCCCCATTGCTTCCAGCCCTTTGTTCAGCATCTGAAGGGCATCTTTAAAATTGATCTCCTTCACATTGCACTCCTCCATGGAACACAGAATGTTTGTCAGCTCTTGCCTTTCCCTCTTGAGATTGTTGAGGCTCTTCTGGTATTCCTCCTGGGCTGCTATGAACATTTCCCGACTCTGCTCTACCTTCAGGTGCGCATTTCTCACTCCAGTGGATTGTTCTGTTGACTCTTGTTGGTATCTGGCCACATTAGGTGGCTTTGGAGCAAAGGAAGGAGCTCCGAGGAAGCCTTTACTGTAGGAATCAAATGCAGAGGCTTGCTGATAAAGTTGTTCTATTTCATTGAGGAGAACCCTCTCTTCTTCCTCTTCTTTCTTGGAGGATACAGCCATTTCCTCCAGCTGCTCACAAACACGTACCCCCAATTTACAAATCTTGATCAATTTCTTCCTGGGTGGACATCTTTTCTCCTCTTTGATCTTCTTCTTCATGTCGAGGAAATTATTTTTCACCCAGTTGGTTTTGACCTCCTTTGTTTTCTGGTCATAAACTTTGCCCATGTCAAGGCCCGCCTGCTTGTCACCCAGTGCCTTGAGTCCCGCTGCATAGGTCAGTATTGCTTCTGAATACACACTGATTTTCAGAACATCTAATAAGCTCTCGTTGTTAGGTGTGTCAGGTCCCCCTGAGACATTGATATTTATTTTTTCCTCAAATTTAATCGAGAAAAGACTGGTAATGCCAGTTTCTAAACTGGCAAATACATTCCCAAAATTCTCCACGATACTCATGCCTACAGCTTCCCATCCTGTGGGGATTTTTTTAATGGCTTTCTTGTACTCTTTGAACGAATCTGTGATTTGCTGCTTCACCTGACTTTGGTATTGCTCTGCCAATTCCACAGTCTTCCTTGTCATATTCTCTTTAATTTTCGCCTCCTTCAGCATCATGTTGACCTCTTCCAGGTCCTTTTTGTAACCCTGTTCAGCATTTGTACAAGCCTCCAAGAGTTCTTGGATCAAGGAGATTACACCCGTATATTTTTCCTTCACAGCAAAAGCAAGAGCTTTGCACTTCTCCGCTATGGATTTCATGCTCTCTAACTGTCCTGGAAGAAGGGCTTTCACTACCTCCACCTCCTGGAGAAGAGTTTGAACAATAAATTTTATTTTTTCTGGGATTTTCCAAGTGAGGAGTCGGATCTGGTCCATGCTGACGTGAGCTTCGTTGAAGGCACGCCAGCCTTCATTGCTCACTTGACATAAGCAAGCTCTGAAGGAGTCTGGGTACTTGATGTATTGAAACCCTTGGAGAGGCAGGTTCCGGTTCATGGAGAAGTCTCCTTGACCAGCAGAAATAAAGATGAGTTGCCCCAAGATGGCAATGGAAAGAGGAGCTGGCATGAGGTACTCTTCCCAGTTGGCATGAGGACCCATGATTAACTCTGTCTCTTCTCTCACATCTTGAGCTCTGCTGATTCTCATCTCAGCTTTAACCACAGCCAGGTATTGCCCATCATCACTAGCCATGCTGTCACCTGTGGATCTAAGCATATTTTAATTGATTATTAAGAAGAACATGTTTCTTACCCAATCTTACAGGCTCATCACTGAAGATCTCTTTTGGTAAAGATATTCATCC